>NC_037684.1:69019303-69210247 GCF_003255815.1 Theropithecus gelada
GTTTTTTGTATTTTTTAGTAGAGACGGGGTTTCACCGTGTTAGCCAGGATGGTCTCGATCTCCTGACCTCGTGATCCGCCTGTCTCGGCCTCCCAAAGTGCTGGGATTACAGGCTTGAGCCCCCGCGCCCGACCTGTAGAACAGGATTTAGAAGTAGATCTCAAAGCTTTACCTGGGCCAGGCGCGGTGGCTCACGCCTGTAATCCCAGCACTTTGGGAGGCCGAGGCGGGCGGATCACGAGGTCAGGAGATCGAGACCATCCTGGCTAACACGGTGAAACCCTGTCTCTACTAAAAATACAAAAAACTAGCCGGGCGAGGCGGCGGGCGCCTGTAGTCCCAGCTACTCGGGAGGCTGAGGCAGGAGAATGGCGTGAACCCGGGAGGCGGAGCTTGCAGTGAGCCGAGATCGCGCCACTGCACTCCAGCCTGGGCGACTAAGCGAGACTCTGTCTCAAAAAAAAAAAAAAGAAAAAAAAAAAAAAAAAAAAAAGCCTTTACCTGGCTGTGCTGACAGCTTTCTGCCACCACAGGTTGCCCCTCTTCAACAATGATCATATGGAGCCTCTTGGTTTGCAAATAATAGAGAATCAAACACTAGAAACCCTGAACAAGCTTAAGCAAAAAGGAACACTTATTATAAACAAACTAGGGTGTCTCATCAAACTGAATGACAGAAATGTGTTTGCGACTTGGGTGGAAATAAGCTGCAATTGGGGATTTGAACACTTTCAGGCCACTTTCTTGGCTGTCTTCTATGCTCCGTCTTCTCCCGCAATATAGGCTGGCTTTGTTTCTCAATTCACGTGGGTGAAAATGGCCACCTCCGACTGCTATTGAATTTTCTCTTTCAGTCCCATTTCCAAAATTCCTAGGGAGAAGCTCAGCCTGGCTGGGGGGATGCCCATCCTCAGAACAAAAACTGAAACTAGGAAGAGAGACAAAAACTGTGTGGATGGCAGAGGAGAAAAGCATTTCCTATTAAACCCAGTGGAAAACCATTTCAGACGAGAATGAAAGAGACACTGGCTTCCCCTCCTTTCTTTCTTTTGTCACTGCCACCAACAACTTTACTGTCAGTGCCTGTCTCTCCTTGTCTTCCTCTGTCAGTTTCTCTCTCTCTCTCTCCCCCTCTCTCTCCCCCACCCCGCCCTGCTCCTTCTCTCTCTCTCTCTCTCATTCTTTCTCTCTTTCTTATCAGGCCTGTCAAGTCTTTTGGGAATGCAAATTACTCACACATACACAGACACACACACACACATACACACACAAGCTGTTGTTAGGTAGAACTGGAAGGAGGCAAATTAAACGCGATGGGCCTGACGACTCCATTTATTTATTTGTTTAAGTTTTCTGAGAGAAAAGGCCAGAAAAGCCTTCCCTAATTCCCATACTACGCGAAGCTCCTGGCGTGACACTCCCCAAATTGTAATTATTTAACATCTTTCTACCTCCCTAGGCTGTAATCTCTCCATAGGCAAAACTGTGACAGTTTTATTCACAGCTGGATACCTCATGTCTAAGAGAGTGTTTGGACATAGAGTACGTGATCAGTAAATATTGAATGAATGAAACGAATGAATGGAGAAATGAATGACATTAGCATGTTCACCTTACTGGCAAATTCCCAGATGAAGACATTACGTCAAAGGCTCCTGGCAGCCCTACCAATTTGGCTACCAATAATCATAGTAATAGTGCTTTTGGTTTTTTTCAAAAGTCTGATCAAAGAGTGTGTCATATAAGTGAGTTTAATTTGCATCTCTCTCTTTCTCTCATCCTCTCTCTCTCTCTCTCTCTCCATTTTTCATTAATTTATTATTAAGACATAGCAATTCTTTTTTCCCACTTGTTTCTCAAAGTTGCCCTCTTTGTTTTATTCCCAAGTGGACTTTCTTGCCTTATCCATGGATCATAATGAGAGTCTCTCAACCAACCCTGTCTCTTCCCGTCATCCTCACATCAGATGAGTCCTCCTAAAATGTCAACCTTACTGAATTACTCTGCTGCTCAAAAAAAAATGCCAGTGTAGCCCGCTTTCTACAGGATAAAGTACGAAGTAGCATCCATGGCTCTCTGTTTCTGAATTCCTAACTCCTGTTACAGTGTTATCTCTTAGCGCTCAGGAATAGAAACATTTTCCTTGAATCAGGCAATGTCTAGAGGAACACTACATATTTTATGGAGCCCTGTGCAAAATGACAGTGCAGGATCCCTTGTTCGAAAATGATTAAGAATTTCACAACGGTGACCGGGCGCGGTGGCTCACGCCTGTAATCCCAGCACTTTGGGAGGCCGAGGTGGGTGGAGGACGAGGTCAGGAATTCAAGACCAGCCTGGCCAACATAGTGAAACCCCGTCTCTACTAAAACATACAAAAATTATCCGGGCATGGTGGCACGTGCCGGTAGTCCCAGCTACTCGGGAGGCTGAGGCAGGAGAATCGCTTGAACTGGGGAGGTGGAGGTTGCAGTGAGCCTAGATGGCACCACTTCACTCCAGCGGGGGAAACAGAGTGAGAATTTGTCTCAAAAAAAAAAAAAAAAAAAGAATTTCACAATGATGATAGCACCTCATCAAACCAAACACAGGGTTCTTCTAAAAATGGGACTCAGTCACAGCACAAGTTATATGCTTATGAAGCCAGCCCCGGGTAGGAAGTGCCATGTTTATTTCAGATTTAAGATTTTATTCATTTTGGGCCAGGCATAGTGGCTCATGCCTGTAATCCCGGCACTTTGGGAGGCCGTCAGGTGGATAACTTGAGGTCAGGAGTTCGAGACTAGCCTGGCCAACATGGTGAAACCCCATCTCTACTAAAAATAGAAAAAATATTAGCCAGACATGGTAGCACACACCTGTAATCCCAGCTACTTGGGAGGCCAAGGCACAAGAAATGCTTAAACCCAAGAGACAGAGGTTGGCAGTGAGCCAGGATCACACTACTGCACTCCAGTCTGGGTGACAGAGTAAGACCCTGTCTCAACAAAAAAAAAAAGCAGGGGGTCTGGGCACGGTGGCTCACGCCTGTAATCCCAGCAATCTGGGAGGCCGAGGTCGGTGGATCACTTGAGGTCAGGAGTTCAAGACCAGCCTGGGCAACAGGGTGAAACCCAGTCTGTACTAAAAATACAAAAGATTAGCCAGGTGTGGTGGTGCATGCCTGTAATACCAGCTACTCAGGAGGCTGAGGCAGGAGAATCACTTGAACCCAGGAGGCGTAGGTTGCGGTGAGCCGAGATCATGCCACTGCATTCCATCCTGGGAGACAGATTGAGACTGGCTTAAAAAAAAAAAAAAAAAAAGAAGTTTTATTTATTTTATTTTGTTGGTCAAGAATACCCTTTTTGCATCTTACCCATAAACTTCTCACTTGAAGAGTTAAAGGTTCAGTTCTTCTGCCCTTGGTAGCCTTCTACATATATGGATTATTTAAGAACATGTTGCCTAACACTTGGTTTAGTTAACTGAAGCGTGTGTATCTTTTTCTTCATCAGAGTATTTATGACTTAAATTGCTTTGTATAATTCCTGGTGCTTAGAGGTACCTCAACAGATAGCAAGGAATTATTCAATACTATTTGAGAACTTGAATTGGAAGATACACACATGAATGCATGAGCACCAGGCTGGCCTTACCTTACCCAAAGCCTTCTGGAGTCACCATAGAAGTAATAGCTGTTCTAGTTCACATTTCCCTCTCAAGCATCACTTTGAGACCCTGCATTTCACCTTAACCTCTTAGACCCCGTGGTGAGATATGCTTTACAATCTTGCAGCCTTTTCCTGTCCTTTGAACATAACACTAAGAACTATTACAAGACATACTGTAATCTCATGGGAAAAACTTGAGATTAAGAGGAATCTCAGAACCCTGAATTTGGAGACTTACAAAAACAGACCTTGGTCAAAAATGAAGCCAAATGTCATGAAATGTTAGCCCTCCAAGGAGCCTTTGACATCATCAACTCATCTCTCTTGCTTTACAGAGGAGGAAACTGAAGCTGCAGAGGTGTCTCGGCCAAGGTCATATGGCTATTTAGTGGGAGGATTAAGGGCTCTTCTCCCAAGTTCTTGTGTGACTTGCAAGACAGCCTGCCGATATATCAGGGCAGATAGAACTTTGGGTCAACTTCTAGTGAACGCTTGTAGGTATTTCACCTCTGTGCAAGGCAGAAATTGAATGTAGGCCCAGTTTTCTTTTTAAGACACTTTAATTTTTCACAAAATTCTGGAATTTGGCATCTAACTGTACAACACTCAAGTTATAAAGAAGGTTTCCATTTAGACACAGGGCTTATCGTATCTGCAGAACATGGACACAGTCTAGAGGCATGGGAGTACCAGCAGCATCATGGATCTGATGAAATGATAGCTCTTGTAGTTGCCAAGGGCACTGGTTGCTAGGCAGGGTACAGAAGAGTCTAACAGTAGCCAAGAGTCCATTGTAAGAAAAGGTGCTGCAGAAGTGGCAAAAGCCCACCACCATCTGCTGATGGAAAAGCAAGGCTTCCCTCTCTGCTGTTGCCAAGGGAGCTGGCTCTCTCCTGGATTTGAGAGCTTTCCAGTGCTCTGGAGCCTTCAGTAGCCTGCAAGGAAGCTTCGAAGGACCCAGATGGGTTGGGAGAAACAGCCATGTTGGTGTAATGGCACTGTAATCTACACCCGCTCTTTGCTCCTGAATAAAATCGTTCATCTATTCCCAAGTAATATCTCATAGGAGGTTTGAGATTTTTAGAACCAAATCGTAAAAATAACATACCGAAGTTGGAAGGCGTTTAGGGGACCATGCAAACCGATGATTTGAAAACTCTGCTTCATAGAGTTTTAACATTTTGGGAGAGGTTTTGCTTTTGTTGTTCACCTCCATGCTATTTTTTTTTCTTTCCATGTAAGATTTTTAGTTAAAAAACACTCCACTTTCGGTAATATGTTTTTAAAAATTTGAAACCACCTAATTCTAACTAAGTCCTTCCCTTCGTGAGTAAAGAGTCTGGAGCCCAGAGAGATGAATTTCTTGCATTATTATTATTTTGATGTGTTGCTAGAAAAAGACACGTGGGTTTACTCAGTAAATTCTGGGGGGTTATTTTCACCTTCCCACATAGTCAAGGCAGAGCCATTCCTAGAGGGACTAGAATTCGTGGAACATTTAGAAGAAATAGAGGAAGATGACTTTGTGGGTGAGGGATGTATGGCTGGAACAGTGAGTCCTCATCTTTTAATTTTTTTATTGGTCAAGCTTTTGAAATAAATGTTTATTTTTTCTTTCCCCAAAGGATAACTTATTAAGTATACAATAAACAGAAACCATTTTATCATTTCGTTAAAAGTTTAAATATAAATTAACTTATGTTCAAAAAAATATCTGGTCAAACCATGTATTCTGTGTTCTTTTAGAAAACACAACCATTCTTTGGGGCTGAAGAGGTCGTGGAAAGTAGGGGGCACAAGTAGGTCAAGCAAGGCTAGGGGGAATTTACTTAAGATAAATGGAGTAATTGGGTAGGCAAAAACCAAATAGTCAGTGGAGAGGGGGTAGAAAGAAAATCAATCACATTTGAATAATACGATGGTGTTAAGGAAGCAGTGTATCCATGGCAACATGGGAGAAGAAATGGGTAAGGATGATGCTCTTAGCAAGGATGATTTCTTTGGGTGGATGAAACAGAAGATTAACGCACAGATTCCAGTAACTTCTCTGTGATTCTTTGGATAATAAAACTTCATGGGCCCGTATTGTATACTGAATGGAAAATGGACAAGAACTAACGATTCCCAAAGAGTTGAGATGCACTAAGATACCTAGTGTTATTGGTTTGGGACAACAGTGTTGCTGAAAGCATTGGAAAGTCTCCTACACCCAATGGAGGATAAGGCAGCTGTTCTCCACCTTGAATGTCAACAGGAGGCTTCTGGGTTTCAGTTGACCCCCCAGCTTTGTCAGTAAAACCTGAACTGAAGCATGGATGTGCAATTACCCTGCTTATTAGAGCAGAACAGATCACTTATAGGAATGATCCTGGGCCCCGCTTTGCTGCTTCCAAATTATCTAAACAGTTGAGCAGATAGCCAGATTCATTCTGAAACTCTTACAGCAAATCATTTATGTAAAAAAATGTTTAGTTTCTTCCTTCCTTTCCTTCCTTCCATCTCATTCCTTCCTTCCATCTTCTTCCTTCCTTCCTTCCATCTTCTTCTTTTCTTCCTTCCATCTTCTTCTTTCCTTCCTTCCACCTCCTTCCTTCCTTTCATCTCCTTCCTTCCTCCCATCTCCTTCCTTCCTCCCATCTCCTTCCTTCCTCCCATCTCCTTCCTTCCATCTCCTTCCTTCTTTCCATCTCCTTCCTTCCTTCCTTCTCTCCTCCCTTCCTTATTTTCTTCCATCTGCTTCCTTTCTTTCTCTCCTTCAGTCCTTCGCTGCCTCCCTCCCTCCCTCCCTCCCTCTTTCTGTCTTTCCTTCTTTCCTTCCTTCCTTTCTTTCCCTTCCTTCCTTCCTTCCTTCCTTCCGGATCATTTCCGTCTTGGGCCCTGGGTGGCAATCCATGATGTGGGCAAAAGTATTGCCTTACAAATCAGAGTTCTGCTAGGACACTTGGCCTATTTCTTGTTTCCCTGCTGGAGCAAGGCCTAGTGTATCCCTGGTTTAACACATCTTTCATTTTCTATTAAATACATGTGAATTAATTAGTTGTTATCAGTGGAATAGATATTCACACCCATGTACACACACACATGCATACCTTGTTCTTAAAATTACAGAATAAACTTGGTTTTCCTATTCCCATTATCTTTTTTTATTTCTTCTTCTTTCTACCCTTTCCCTTATCCTTGCTTTGTCTTCTTTTGTCTGCTCCTTTCTTCACTAAAATCCTCAGTACTTTTAGAATTGACTCACACTCAGATTTAATCAGATGAAACTTTTCCTACCTGCTGCACATGAACACTTACAGGAATACATAGCACTACTATCAGAATCTCATATATTACTTCTATTACTGGTATAGGTAAAATTTTTGGTCTCTTGAAATCTTGTAACTTCTTGGAAATAATCCTGAAGCCTTGATTTTGGAACTTAGACTCCCACACCCTATAAAGTATATATTTTGTCAGATATAAACCTAGTCTGACACCAAACAAAACAAAATATTTAGGTCAGGATATAAAGAAAAAGTAGAGACAGATTTGATGTTATATAAGCATATATTATATGACAAACAATATATCTAAAATCCATTGGATATAGAAGTGAATGATATTAGAACAACTAATTAACAAGTTGAGGCCAGGCACAGTGGGTCACACCTGTGATCCCAGCACTTTGGGAGTTTGAGGCAGGAGGATCACTTGAGGTCAGGAGGTCAAGACCAGCCTGGCCAACATGGTGAAACCCCATCTCTACCAAAAATACAAAAATTAGCCGGGCATGGTGGCAGGCAACTGTAATCCCAGCTACTCAGGAGGCTGAGGCAGGAGAATCGCTTGAACCCGGGAGGCAGATGTTGCAGTGGGCTGAGATCACACCACTGCACTCCAGCCTGAGCAAGACTCAGTCTCAAAAAAAAATTTTTGAAAAAATAATTAGAGCCTTTTGTAACACTATACACTAAAATTAATTCCAGATGCACTGGAAAGTTAAATGCAAATGTAAAAACCAAAATATAAATATATAAGAACATTTCAGTGATACATAATCTGGAGATGAAGAAGGTCTAAGTATACATCAAAGATAGAACTCATAAAAGAATATTCTAAGGGATTGCATATAGAGATGTTAAATGCCAAAAATCATCACAAGATTGAAAGGCAAACTAAAAAAAACCAGTGGAAATTTACAACATCGATGACTGACTATGTTTAATGTACTTCAGATATAAATAGATATCCCAAGTCTATAAGGAAAAAAAAATCCCAGTGGAAAATCTGTCAAAGAATGTTATCAGATAGTTTGCAAAAGAAAAGATACTAATAGTAAAAAAATCTAAGAAAACATGTTTGACTCATTAAAAAGCATGATGAGATACCATTGTTACTTATCAGATTAGCAAAGCTTTTTTCTTCTTCTTCAGTAGTGTCAACCACTGTTAACAAGGTTGTAGTGAAGTTAAGGCACTCCGATAGTCCTGATAAGAGTACAAAATGACTCATCTTTACTGAAGGAAAGAAAATTAAGTTTACAGTCAAAAGGGATTAACTGGATATTGAAGCATAATGAAATACTATGTGGCCATAAAAAATGAGAGTTCATGTATACATAACCACACAAAAAGTAAAAACATATTGAAAAAAATGGAAAAGCAAGGCACAAAATAGTATAAAAACATGGTCTCACTTTTGCATGTAGCGTATTTGCTTCTTTCTATTTCTCAAACGTACTTTTTTCTCAGAATTTCCTGGAATGTTTGTGAAAATGTATTCCCAGTCTACCCCAGAAGTACTAGGCAATAGCCTCCAGGAAGGGGACCAGGGGAATTTGTGGTTATCAAGTCTCCCCAGGTGGTTCTTATATCAGGTAAATTGGGGAAATCCTGATCAAATCTAAAGTAAACTCTTCAATTAATATTGAGACTGAGCTCCAGCAAGGCTCTGGGAGCTGTCAAAAGCAATAGCTATTTAGCTGCGGAATGGGATCTAGAATCACGTGTGTCCAATCCCAGATGAGCAATCCCTTTTTAAAGCCCCAAGCATATTCACTAATATTCTTAAATTTAACTCCCAACAACTTCCTAATCCCTTTGTAGACAGGTGGCAGGAGTTCTTAGCTCTATTGTTGCACATTCGGTAATGACCTTTCTTTGTTGATAGCAAATGGAAAGTTTTCCATTTTCACCGTTCCCTAGCAATGTGACATTTTCAAACAGTAGCTCAAAACTCTTTAAATAGAAAAGATCCATTTCTACTCTATCGTGACTCAGTAACAGCCACAGGATTCTTCTCAAACTTTCCTAAAAATGTCATCTTTGGGCTGGACTCAAGAGGAACATTTCAGCCAAGGAGACACATTTTCCACTCTGTCAAGAATGAGCGAGCATGGGGTTGGAACATAAAGTGTTTTGCAATCCTCAGAAAAGCAATACTTCTCACCAAAACCATGGCAACGACTCCACGTGATGCCATCAGAGTCTGGGATCATTCAGGAGCCTCATTCTAATTGGAGACTTGGTCGGGGCCATCACCTATGTTGGTCAGAACAGTCACCTAGCTGCCTGTTGGCTTCAGAAAGAAAACGGTACCCTACCTGACTGTTGCCATGGAGACACTATGGGCAGTGATTCTGAGCTTAGCATCCCTTATGTTGAGTTACTAGGGGGCAGGTAGCATGAAACGTGCCTCATGTTCTAAAGGCTTCTGATTCTTCATTGAAAAAGATATGCCCTTCACCGTTGCACCAAATGGAGGAAATACATTAAAACACAAGGTATAACATGACTAAAGTTACTGTTTTCTCATCCAAATATTAATAGTTCCATTTGGAACTTACACTCGTGAGATAAAAGTTTAGAGTCCAAAATCATGGTTGGAAATTTGCCTGCCTAAGTTTATAACTTCCTGGCCTTGGATGAGCTTTTATATCTTAGGAGCTATGACCGGGGTTAATAATACACACTCCTCAAGGATTATTGGGAGATTTCAATAGATGATTTACGTAAAACACTTCTGTCCCCAAGACTGGCACTTTCCAATTCTGTTAGTAATAAGTCCCCTTCAACTTTCTTACTAGAAATTATCAACACGAGAGGGACAGGGAAAAGGAATAAAAGAAAGGAATAGGAAAGAGCTGATCTGTAGTGAATTAATGACTCAACTTCTTCTATTCACCTCATTTTCTGCCTTTTCCATCTCACTCGATGTGATGTGTTACTCCTGTGCCGTCAGGTTTCCCTTCATGTACGTGGCATAACTTCTTCTAAGGGACCATCACTCCTGGGCACAGCCAATGTTTAAGGCAGTAATGACTTTTTAAAAGGCATACGCTTGCATTCCCATCACTCCCTTTTCTTCTTTAGATTCGGTATCCAGAAAATAGGTGGGCTTTCTTGTGAAGCAGCCATTATCAGTACAAAGCATAAAGGTCTTTGATAACCTTGCAGAGTTTAGAAAGTGGTAAACTCATTAATGCTGTCCCAATAATCCTGAAATTGTTAACTATTGTTTGTTGTTAATATTGAGATTACAGCTGTGTACAGATGCTATATATACAGAAGGCTAGGGCTCTTGGACATTGAGGATTATGAAGCTTGGCAGACTCAAAGTTAAATCTCTGTTTTCCATTCCCAATGTCCTTGCCCCATCCTGTTGCCTCTCTTTGGCATCAAGAAAGGCCTGCCTACCACCAGTGGGCATGTGGCAGAGGTGACTGTCTAAGTTATAAGCAAAATGTCACCATGTCCTTCAATCCTATTTCCCTCCTCTTCAACCTGAAACTCTAAGGAGACCTGTACAGCTGCACCTGGTTCTCCCTCTTCTGAGTGCCTCTGCTTTCTCTCCCAGACACGGGTAAGTGAACTCTACTAAGCTTCCTAACCCTCAACGTCCAAGAGCCCTGGCCCACCTATCTGTACATAGCAATAATCTCAATATTAACAACAAATAATGGTTAACAACTTCACAGGATTATTGGGAAGGCATTAGTGAGTTCATCACTTTCTAAACTCTACACTCTCTCTGGTCGCAGCCCCCGTGTTGTGCAGGATAGTTTAGCTCCCATTCTTGAGCTGGAACCCAGTCCCAGCCCCGGGCTGCAAGCGTGGAATCTGGTCCCGGTTCTCCACTATACTCAACCCACAAGTTTCTATGCATTTTAAAATAATTATTAAACAGTAGGCTGCTTCTCTGACTCAATAGGCTTCACACCTATTCTATGATTATAGAATACTAAGGAAACAAATTTTCCCATCTTTGGTAAGGTACGTGCTTGGGGTGGTGGTAGAACTTGCTACTTGTTCCTGAAGTTCATTTTGGAGAAAAATCACAGGGTGGAGCTGTCATGGAACATTTATGTTTTTTAAAAAAATAAAAATAAAAAATAGGCCAGGTGCGGTGGCTCATACCTGTAATCCCAGCACTTTGGGAGGCTGAGGTGGGCGGATCACCTGAGGTCAGGAGTTCCAAACCAGCCTGGCCAACATGGTGAAACCCCGTCTCTACTAAAAATACAAAAATTAGCTGGGCATGAGGGTGGGCGCCTGTAATCCCAGCTACTCAGGAGGCTGAGGCAGGAGATTCGCTTGAACCTGGTAGGCGGAGGTGGCAGTGAGCCAAGATTGTGCCATTGCACTCCAGCCTGGGAGTTGCAGAGAGACTCTGTCTCAAAAAAAATAAATAAATAAAATAAGGTGCTCCCTACCTACCAGACATGAAAATATATATCATTATATATCATTAGTCTAGAATAAAATAAATGGTGTAGCACTGGAACAGAATATTCAAATGAGGAAATCAGAATCCAAAGCCCAGACCTCTGAGTAAAGAGGTGACTTAAACACAAACATAAGACTCCCAATTCTGATACAATGGCCGAAAGAATGCAAGAATAGAAAAAATACTGCTTTGATTCTGGAAGCCTAGAAAGACTGACACCCAAATGTCAGAATCATAAGAGAGATTTCTGCTGTTGATAAAACATATTGGGATGGCGTAGAAAAGACACCAAGAACTCACTTCCGGTGACCTTCCAAAGATAAGAATGAGGTCCCTAAAAAGATGAATGAAAAACCTCCATGAATACCTGTCACTTAGAGGTGGGTAGATCTGGGAGTGGAAAGAAGGCATGGGCCAAAAAGTCACCTTCTGTTCAAACAGTATTTTTAGCTATGATGGATCAATGGAGGTTTGCCAAGAGCTCTGGGACACGAATGGGTGCAGCAAGCTGAAAGCAGGGAAGGGAAGGGAGGCTCTGCTCAGCAAAGCACAAAAAGGCATCCAGGAAGGGGCCAAGCAAAAGCTGCAGGTGGCTGTGCTCAGAGAGCAAAGCAGCTTCACCAAGCATAAGGCCACTGGAGCCAGGTTTCTGTCTGAAGTGTCAGGACTCTCCTATCTGCAGTGGGAAGCAGCCGCAGAGAGGGATGGGTTCATTCGAGCTCAACCTCTCGTATCAAAGCTCAGCAGAACCTGGAGAAGAAGACACCCCAGGAACGAATTCCACTGCTAAGATCATCCTGGATGTGGCTCTCTGCCCACTCCCTTTAGAGTTAGACCCTGACCGGGCAGCCAGGCCTCCAGCTTCAGAGGAGAGAAAGATTCCAGTAGCTTCCATGTGATTGAAGCAACAGGGCTAAGGGAAATGGGCAACCTGGTCATACTTTGTGGGCAGATCAGAACAACCTTTTAGGTGAGCTATTGTCATATGTACCAAACGCCTTGAAATTTGACATTTCCTGTGACCAAGTCATTCTACTTCTAGGAGTGTTTCTTAATGTCATATCAAAGACGTGGCCAAAAATCCACTGGAAAGAATGTCATTGTGATTTTTAATGTTAAAACTAAAAAATCTAAACTTACTCAATAATAGCCAATGGTTCAATGACTTACGGAATAACCAAAAAAAAAAAAAAAAGAAAGAAAGAAAGAAAGAAAGGAAAGAAATACTCTACAGCTACTAAAATAGCATCATTTGATGGGTATTAAATGGCATATGAATGTATCTTTGATATATTACTAATAAAAGTCAGCTAATGAAGGAACCCTTATAATGTGATCCCACACAAACATATAGGAAAAGGGACCTAAACTTCATGAATGAAATATTAGCAAGAAGTATCCCTAGTTTAGAGATTATCTTAGTCTGTTCAGACTGCCATAACAAAATGCCATAAACTGGGTAATTTATAAGCCACAATAATTTATTTCTCACCGTTCCAGAGGCTGGAAAGTTAAAGTTACCGGCGGGTTTGGTGTCTGATGAGGGCCCCTTTCCTAATTCATAGAAGTGCCTCTCTCACTGCTTCCTCCCATAGTGGAAGGGGCCAGACAGCTCTCTGGGGCCTCCTTTACAAGGGCACCCATCCCAAATATGAGGACTCTGCCCCCATGACCTAGTGACCTCTCAAACTTCTTAACACCATCATCTTGAGGATTAAGGTTGCAACGTATAACTTTTGGAGAGACACAAACATTAAGATCAGAGCAGATGAGTATGTTTTCTCCTAGAAGCTTTTCTATATTTTGCAATGTTTCTGCATTAAGCCCATATTGTTTTTGCTTCTCATCCCTTTATTCCTTTGTGCTACATTCTAAGAGGACAGTTTAGTTCAACCTTCTAGTTCACAAATTCATTTTTAGTTGAGTTTATTTTGATGAATGAATTTTTACTTTGCAATTAGTGTTAATAGGAAAGATATTATTTTTTGACTTTTAATTTTTTAAATTGTAGTACAATACACATAAAATATACCCTATTAACCATTTTAACTGTACAATTCAGTGGCATTAAGTACATTCACACTGTTGTATAATCATCACTAAGATCTTGCAAAGCTGAAATTCTGGTTCCATTAAACTATAACTCCCCATTCTCTCTTCTCCCAGCGTCTGGAACCCCCCTTCTACTTTCTGTCTCTATGAGATTGACTACTCTAGGTACCTTATATAAGTGGATTTATACAGTGTTTCTACTTTTGTAATTGGCTTATCTCACTCAGTATAATGTCTTCAAGTTTCATCCAAGTCATAGCATGTCAGAATTTCCTTCCTTTTAAGGCTGAATAATATTCCTTTTTTGTTTTTTGTTTTTTTTTTTTTATGACGGAGTCTCGCCCTGTCACCAGGCTGGAGTGCAGTGGTGCAATCTCGGCTCACCGCACTGCAACCTCCACCTCCCGGGTTCAAGCGATGCTCCTGCCTCAGCCTCCACAGTAGCTGCGACTACAGGTGCACGCCACCATGCCCAGCCAATTTTTGTATTTTTTTTTTAGTAGAGACAGGTTTTCACCATGTTGGCCAGGATGCTCTCCATCTCTTGACCTCGCGATCTGCCCGCCTCAGCCTCCCAAAGTGCTGGGATTACAAGTGTGAGCCACCGCACCCGGCCCCATTTTCTAAATATACCACATTGTGTTTATCCTTCGCCCATTGATGGATGCTTGTGTCACTTCCCCTTTTGGCTATTAAGAATAATGCTGCTATGAGGGTAGACGTTCAAGTATCTCTTCATGTCTCTGCCTTCAATTCTTTTGAGTATATAACCACAGGTGGAATTGACGGATCATACAGTAATACTGTGTTTAATATTTTGAGGAGCTGCCATACTCTTTTCCACAGTAGTTGCCCATTTTGCATTCCCATCAACAGCGCACAAGGGTTTTTATCTCTCCATATCCATGTCAACACTTGTTTTCTGTTTTATGGACGGTAGCCATCCCTATGGCTGTGAAGTGATTAATGTATTATTTTTCTGTTGATGAATTCTCTTGCCTGTTTCTGAGAAAGGCCTGTTCCCTTTGTTCATATTGTTCCCTTAAGGGCATGCTCTTTCCTTTGGTTAAGTTTGGAGTCTGTGTTAGCCAGGATGGTCTCGATCTCCTGACCTTGTGATCTGCCCGCCTTGGCCTCCCAAAGTGCTGGGATTACAGGCGTGAGCCACCGCGCCCAGCCTAGGTACACATTTTTAAAACTGTCATTTCTGTTATTTATAGGAAACAGGTGTTTGCTGAGTTTGCCATCTTGAAACAGAAAATATTTGGTATTTTTGCTACTAAAAAAAATAGAATAGGAAGTATAAATTACTACAGATTAGCACCTAGAACAAGATTGTGGCTTATGTTAGAATTTAAGTAAATGAAGAAGTTGACATTATACATCAGTAAGCAAAGGAAATGTTTTAATAAGTGGCAGTTATATATAGTTTCCCAACTATTTGGAATAAATTAGAGGTACAGCCTAGCCTCAAACCATATACCAAATTCCATATGCAGAGATATCATAATCAAAGACAAAGAACGTGAACACATAGGTTAGGCTCAGGAGGGGCAGGATGAACTGGAAAAGAGAGTTTGTGTGGGGAATAATGCGCATATAGGAAAAGACCTCAAAGGCTAGAATAAGGAGTCACCGCAAGATGCTATACCAAGTAATCTTATAAAAAAGGAGTTTGGGGAAATTGATCTGGTAACGCTGTGTAATGTGTATTGCGAGGAGAGCCCACTAATAAAAATAAGAAAAGAAAGACGTGAGATGGTTTAGTCCAGATCTGAACTGACGATTCTTAACTTTTGTAAGTCTCAGAGACTTCCGCAAATCTGATAAAAGTCATAAGCCAGTCCATAGAAATACGCATTTACACACATGCAAGCAACATTTTTGCATACAGAGTCAGAGATTTAACAGGGTCCCTAAAGACCAAGTTCTTGAGGTGGGAGGGAGAGGAATTTATTTTGTGTTCAGGGAAAATTGAGTTTATCTCCCCAGCTAGCATGTTACGCTTGTGAGGATAGTAACTGTCCTATTCACCACTGTATGCCAACAGCAAGCAATGCTTTCACTTAGTAGGCAGTCTAATATGTAATGAATGATTGAATGAATGTAATGAATTAATGCCTTCAATCTTTAGAACTGAAAAATCCGCAAACAATTAAACAAAAAAAAAAGAAGTATGCGAATGGGTGATGTCAAGTAGTCCAGTGATTTCTCCATATCGAAGCAAAGAAATTTTGTCTCCTACCAGACCCTCTTTAGTGTCATTCTTTCACTATTTGTAATGGAATTTTTCTCTCTGTTTTCTTATCTCCCATCTCCTCTGATAATTTTTTTTTCTTTTTTTTTTTTTTTGAGACAGGGTCTCACTTGTTACCCAGGCTGGAGTGCAGTGGCTCAATCTCGGCTCACTGCAACCTCCGCCTCCCAGGTTCAAGCGATTCTCATGCTTCAGCCTCCTGAGTGGCTGGGATTACAGATGTGCGCCACCATGCCCAGCTAAGTTTTGTATTTTTAGTAGAGATGGGATTTTGCCATGTTAGCCAGGCCGCTCTTGAGCTCTGACCTCAGGTGATACCCCCGGCCTCTCAAAGTGCTGGGATTACAGGCATGAGCCACCATGCCTAGCCTCCTTTAATAATATATCTCTCTTCCTTTAGAAATTCTGCTAAAAGGTTTTGTGGCCACTTGCTTAAAGATGATGCCCGATATCAGTGTTCCAGCCCTGACCTCTCAGCCTTTCTCCAGCCCTATATCTTAATTGTTTATCAGGCACCTTGTTTCTTATTTACCAGGACACCAAAAATTCAGATTGTCTAAAACTAAGCTCATCATTTTTTCAGAGTTCTCTGTCAACTTTATTATAGCATAACTCTAACACATGTTTTCAGAACCCTAAATCTTTAAGCTTTAAATTAAAGGAGCTTAAATTTGGAAGCCGTGGCTTTCTTTGGGAATCTAATGTGTGCTATGGACCCATACCCAAGAAAAAAAATGCATATATGCAGATATAGTTGCATACATTAAGTAGCTGTATTTCTTGCAACATATTCAAAGATCCCACACTAACAGCCCCTTGAAAGATAGTAATATGTATTTGTTTGTTTCTTTTTTTTTTTGAGACGGAGTCTTGCTCTTGTCACCCAGGCTGGAGTGCAATGGCACAATCTCAGCTCACTGCAACCTCTGCCTCCCAGGTTCAAGCAATTCTCCTGCCGCAGCCTCCCGACTAGCTGGGACTACAGGCACACGCCACCACACTCTGCTAATTTTTTGTATTTTTAGTAGAGATGGGATTTCACCATGTTGGCCAGGCTGGTCTTGGACTCCTGACCTCGTGATCCACCCACCTCGGCCTCCCAAAGTGCTGGGATTATAAACGTGAGCCACCGCACCCAGCCAGTAAGCATATAATTCTATCCTCCTTCACGTCACCAAAATCTTCTAATTCTTTTTGTTCAAAGTGTTTTTAATATTTTCCCCTTTTGTTTCCATTTCCACTGCCTTTGTCCAGTTCAATCTAAGTCAGAATGACTTAATAGCTAGAGAACTGAAAGAGTCTTCTAATTGGCTAACTCTAACAATGGGAGATCTTTATAAACTTTTGTCTTCGTTTGATTAAGATCTATGATATTGAAAGACAAAATAATTGAGAATTCTTATTTATAATGGTTATAATGTATAAAATGTGTTGTTTAATGGAAAACTTGGAAAACAACTTGTTCCTATCACATTTGGATAAAAATTCACCAGTAAAACTGCCTGGGCCTGAATATTTGTGTGTGTGTGTGTGTGTGGGAGGGGTTATAATAATCAATAATGATTTAAGAAACATATTGCTATTCAGATTTTCTGTGTATTTTTTGCTATCAATTTTGGCAAGCTTTAGTTTTCAAGAAATGTATCCACTTTAAGTGTTTAATTTATTAGCACATATTTGTTAATGATATTTTCTCATTATCTTTAATGTCTAGAATATATGGTTATAACACATTTTTTAGTCTCGTTATTGATAAATTTTATTCTCTACTTTTATAATCCGATACTTTGGGAGACCGAGGCAGGTGGATCACTTGAGGTTAGGAGTTCTAGACCAAACTCACCAACATGGCGAAACCCGTCTCTACTAAAAATACAAAAATTAGCCTGGCATGGTGGCACACGCTTGTAATCCCAGCTACTCAGGAGGCAGAGGCAGGAGAATTGCTTGAACCCGGGAGACAAAGGTTGCAGTGAGCCGAGATCGTGCTACTGCACTCCAGCCTGGGTGACAGAGTGAGACTCTGTCTCAAAATAAATAAATAAAATAAAATAAAATAAAGTCAGTCTAGTTAGGAGTTTTTCAGTTTTGTTAATCTTTGCAAATAACCAGCTTTTGGCATTGTTAATATTTTCTACTACTTGTCTGTTTTCTATTATAAAGATTTCTGCTTTAATCTTTATTATTTCTTATTTCTACTTACTATGAGCATACTTCTTCTTTATCTTCTTATGGTAGAATCTTAGGTCATTGATTTCAAACCTTTCTCTTTTTCTAATATAAGTATTTAAAACTCTAAATTTCCCTCTAATCACTGCTTTAGCTGTATCTCATAAGTTGTAATATGGGTTATGGGAAATTGTAACATGAAATAGTCATAATATGTTGTATATTTTTTATTATTCAGTTTAAAATATTTTTTATTACTCTTGTGATTCTGTTTTGACTATGGATTATCTAGAAATGTATTACCAAACATTTTTGTTAATAGCATATTGCTTTTGAGTAATAATTAATTCCAGTGTGGACAGAAAATGTACTCTACATGATATCAATTATTTCAAATTTATTAAAACGTATTCTATGGCCTAGTATATATTGATAAATGTACCATGTACACTTGAAAAGAATGTTTATTCTGCAGTTGTTGGCTGTAGTGCTAAACAGCTATTAATTATATCAAGATGTTTGATATTATTGCTCAAATCCTCTATGTCATTAGTATTTTTTAAAATCTAATTATGTCAGATGTTGACAGAGGAGTCTTAAAATCTCCTACTGTCATTTTGAAATTGTCTATCTAGTCCTTTAATTCTGTCCATTTTTGTTTCATGTATTTTGAGGTTCTGTTCTTAAATGCATATCCATTTATAATTGCTATGTCTTCCTGATGAATTCTCCCTCTTATAATTATAAAATTTCCATTATTTATCGCTAACAATACTCTGTGACTTGATGTCTATTTTATGTGACATTAATATAGTTATTCCAGCTTTCTTATGCTTGCTGTCTGTATGGTATATCTTTTTTCCATCTACTTACTTTCAACCAATCTGACAGTTTATATATAAAGTGTGTCTCCTGCAGACAACATATAATTGAATATGGCTTTTATAAATTCTTTCTGATAAACTCTGTTTTATTTGAGCATTTCAACTATTAAAATTTGACGTAATTATTGACATGGTTGGATTTGGATCTACCATTATATTACTTGTTTTTTGTTTGTCCCTATGCTTTCGTTTCCTATATTCCCCCTCTCTTGCCTTCTTTGGATTACTTGACACTTTAGCATTCCATTTCAATTTATAGGGTGTTTTTAGTTATACCCTTTGTGTACTTATTATTGGTTACAGTATAATCATTAATTACGACTGTCTATCTATAGTTAGTATTATACCACTGCATGTAAACTATAGAAATTTGGCAATCATAAGAAGTCCTTTACGTTATCACTGTAATCTGTATTACATCTATGTTCCTTAAGAGCATCGCAAGACAAAGTTATAATTTTTCCTTATAAAGTTGTATATGTTTAATTAAGAAGAAAAATAAATATCTTTAATATTTATTAATAGAGTTACCATTTCTGACATTCTTTATTCATTCCTGAATATCTGTGTTATCTTCTGGTATCATTTCCCTTGCGCCTGAAGAATTTACTTCAGCATTTCTTGTAAGAAATTATATTATTTTTTCTTTACCTGAAAATGTCTTTATTTCGCCTTCATTCCTAGAGGACATTTTCTATTCTGAGTTGGTAGATTGGGGGATGGGGTGTTTATTTGTTTCTCTTTTAGTTTTTTTTTTTTTTTTTTTTTTTTTTTTTTTGAGACGGAGTCTCGCTCTGCCGCCCAGGCTGGAGTGCAGTGGCCGGATCTCAGCTCACTGCAAGCTCCGCCTCCCAGGTTTTACGCCATTCTCCTGCCTCAGCCTCCCGAGTAGCTGGGACTACAGGCGCCCGCCACCTCGCCCGGCTAGTTTTTTGTATTTTTTAGTAGAGATGGGGTTTCACCGGGTTAGCCAGGATGGTCTCGATCTCCTGACCTCGTGATCCACCTGTCTCGGCCTCCCAAAGTGCTGGGATTACAGGCTTGAGCCACCGCGCCCGGCCTAGTTTTTTATTTTCTAGCTTTCATCGTTTCTGAAGAGAAGTCTGTGGCTATTTAAATCAACACTTTTCTTTATACAATGTGTTGTTTCTCCCCCACCTGTTTTTAAGATTTTTTTCTCTTTATCTTTGGCTTCAGTCATTGGATTATTATGTATCCAAGTGTGGTTTTCTGTGTATACATTTGGTGTAGGGTTTATTGAGCCTTTTGAATCTGTACATTTTTTTTCACCAATTTCAGGAAGCTTTTGTGATTTGGAAATTGTCTATTTATTCTTTTAATTCTGTCCATTTTTGCTTTATGTATTTTGAGGTTCTGTTCTTAAATGCCTATCCATTTATAATTGCTACGTCTTCCCTCTTATAATTATGAAATTTCCATTCTTGATCTCTGACGATACTCTGTGACTTGATGTCCATTTTATGTGACGTTAATCTGCTCTACTTCAATTAAATTAAAACTTGCTCTATGGCTCTGCTGTACTTCTGGGACCTTAATTACCTAACATTAAACTTTTAGATATTGTCACACTGGTCCCTGAGGCTAACGTTAGACTTTTAGATATTGTCACATTAGTCCCTGAAGCTCTGCTCATTTTTTTTTTCATCTTTTTTCTCTCTCTTCTCCAGTTTGATCTATCTTCAAGTTTACTGACTCACTCTTTTGATATTCTTCTATTAAGTCCATTCAATAATTTTTTATTCCAGATACCGTATTAAGTTTTAATGTTCTACTTTGTTTCTTTATGTGTTCTGTTTTGCTGCTGAGATTTCCTATTTTTTGTCCATTTCTTTTACTTCATTGAACCTAGTTGGAAATAACTATTTTAAAGTATTTGTCTGATCATTTCAACATCTGACTCATCTCAAGGTTTGCATCTGTTCATCGTCTTTTCCATTTAGAATTGGTCACATTTTCCCAGTTTTTTGTGTTAGAGTATTTTAGATTGTATTCTGGACATTGTGAGCCTTACGTTATACAGACTCCGAGTTCTGTGGCAGTCCTCTGGAAAACATGGTTTTTATTTTAGCGATGATTAATCCAAGTGGATTCAAACTTTAAGATCTCTCGTCAATATATACAGAGAACATGGAATATCCATGAGGAGGAGTCTGCATTTGCAAAGATAGAATGTGTTTGGAGGAGAGGGGCAGTGGGAAGGAGAACACTGTAAATACTGCCCTCAGAAGTTAATAATTCAATATTATTTAACTTTTACCATTACATGTCTATGATACATACAATCTATTTGTGCTATAGATACATAATATTGGGAACATACTTATATTTATTTATAACATATAATTTTGACAATCTTACAGTGTTTTAATTTTTCTAAGAAAAGCACAACCCCAATAGGCCTTTGAATTCCCAGGAGAATTCCAGATTCTCATACTACTACCACTTATCAAAATGTCTTTACATGTGCCACACATTCTGCTAAGCAATGTGCATACATTGTTTTATCAAACTTTATAGCAACACCACCAGGTAGGCATCGTTTTCATTTACAAATGAGGAAACTGAGCGTAAGAGATGTTAAGCAACTTGCTTAGGGATACACAGCTATTAAGGGGGTAGAGATGAGATTTGAACCTAGGTGGGACTCTGTCTCCCCTCTTGATATCATTGGTTGCCACCCAAGTGGAATTAGATGATATTTATCTTACAAATGACAGAATGTGGAGAGAGAGAGTGTGGCACTGTGAAAATAACATGCGCTTCAAAGAGGAGACAAGTATTCTAATTCTAGTTTGGGACAGACTTACCGCAAAACCTTGTAACTTTCTCAGCTTCTCTCCTTCTTCTTCCACTGTGTCTACAACAGAAATTAAAATGTACTTCATAATAATTTTCAGAACTCTTTTAGAAATAAAATGAGATGAGCTATGAATGTATAATGAAAGTATAATGATTGTAATGATATTTAGCCCAACTGACAAACTAACACTTCCTTTTCTAAGTTTTACAGTTAAGACTTCAACAAAGAAGGACTCAGGAACAGCTGGCTAACCAAGGCTTAATACCACGTGAGTACCTGCATCTCTTAATTACTGATGTACGTAGGGCCACACCATTTGGGAGCTGGAAAGTGCCTCAGAGGTCATTTAGTTTAAGCCAATGCCATGGTCTCCCAAGATCTTCAAAGCATTGGTATCAGCAGAAATCCCAAACCTTGGATGCTTTGCCCCAACTGCTACCTACTCACCTGCAAGGGGCTCCTTTTAATGATACTGGTTATGCCTAAAATTCCAATGTAGTGGATTTGTTCTCAGGGTAAACACAATTCAGTATGGGCACCCCTGACTCATCTACTTTTAAAATTGGATATAATTAATATTCATTCCAGAAGCATCAATTACATCGTCTTTTTCTCACCTCCTCAGTTTCAGTTCTGTTTGGGGTATTTGAGTCCACAAGTAATTGAATATTGGTCAAGTATTTCCTTTCTAGAAGGTGGAGTGGCAATACCATTTTAGCATAAATGATATAATGTTGACTTACTGGCCACGATCTGGGTAAAAGAAGAAGGATTATTGTATATTTTAGAAGATATATTTTAAATTTTCTACCAATTCAGCAATGAAAGCTAATTCCTGGTTATCTGTGGAAACAGAGAAAAGGGTACTCTGGATGAATAAGTCATGGGTGAAGCTGTTCTAGGCCACAGATTCTAACTTCCTCTCCAATAAAATTTAAAAATCAAGATCTATAATGACTTGTGCAGAAATTCAGGTGTCTGTAAAATGCTGTTGTGACTGTTACTTCAGAGTTCAGTACACAACAAGCAAAAGTCTGCCCTTGAAAAACTGTAGTGTAGTTAGTTATATGGAAGCCCTATGTGTAGGTCTGTATAGTGTAGTTAGTTATATTAGTTAGAAAAAATGTTGCGTAGTTAGTTATGTGGAAGCACTATGACCCATGGCTGAACACTGAAAGTTTAGTCTTTGTTTCAGAGACAGAACAAAACTAAGAATTTTTCAAGCCTCTTGTTTTGTAATGCAAAAGTAATCCTTTGTTCGTGGCTGAGCTCTACAAATAGTAAACAGTATGTGACCTTAAACTGGGACAACTCTTTCAGAGGTTTGTGAAGTACAAAAGAAACAGCTCAGCCTGCTATTTCAAGGCTGTTTAAGCAACGTTGACAGCTATGCTGAGAAAGCAAAGGAGCAAGTCCATGCGTGGCCTGTTTCATCTTAGCCTTTCCTTGGAGGTGCTAAAGACAGGGAGAAACCAAAGGTCTGCAGATGTCAGATCAGGTCAAGACAATTTCGCTCAAAGCTGATAATCTATCCCTTCACTGATGTTTCTTTCTCCTTAATTCTGGAAAGCCAGATGGAGCAGATGGACCCAGGACCTTTCCGTAAGCCCAAGTTGTGCACACCTGATTTAAAGTTTGACTCATGTGCTTAAATACTCTGGGCCTGGGTCTTGCAGCTGGCATTTGGCTGAGAATAAATATTTTTTGAGGGATACGGGGTTAAATCTGAAAATTAGTAAAAACACCCAATGAAGATGGTAATTCACACTCTCATACATTTTTAAATAACACCTGTCATGTAAGTTATATAAGTCAAATGTTCATTTGTATAGTAGAGTCCAATGAAGATATAGTATTTTGTTCTGCAGGAATTCCAGAATCAAATAATATCCATATTAACAAAATACCACTTAACTGAAATTTTGCATCTTTAGTCCATTGCATCATTAAGATAATTTCTAGAAAAAAAAAATCTGACAAATCATGAAATAATAAAGTATTTTAAAATCACACACTATGATGAAGGCTTTCCCCAATCTTCAGCTACCTCCTCTCAACCAGGCTTTCCAAGAGTGTAGATTCTGCTACGGAAAAGTGTCCAAGTCATGACAGGTGCACACCGCAGGCCCCGCCTGTACAGATTTTTTCTACTTAGCTCTTCTCAGGAAGCTAGAGATAGGATGCATCTCTTCAACTGCTGATGGTTAGCCTCTTCAGCCCAGTGAGAGATTAAACATGCAATCTACATGCATTTCAGCAGAGCAGTGTGTTTCCTCTGGAACCTAAGGAAACATGTATAAATGCAAACGATTGGGAGAAGGAAAGAGGAACCAAGGGCCTCAGGATGTTTTCAATTCAATTTAATTCAACAAATTTTATTATAAACCAGGCTATATACAGGGGACTGTGACAGGCACTTTAGGGATAATGATAACAAGCAAGATGGCCCCTCAGAGAGAGTCAAGATATGAGGGAGAAAGCTGATAAAAAGCACATAGAAGCAGGCCGTGCACGGTGGCTCAAGCCTGTAATCCCAGCACTTTGGGAGGCTGAGGCGGGCAGATCACGAGGTCAGGAGATCGAGACCATCCTGGCTAACGTGGTGAAACCCCGTCTCTACTAAAAATACAAAAAAAAAAAAAAATTAGCCGGGCCTGGTGGCGGGCGCCTGTAGTCCCAGCTACTTGGGAGGCTGAGGCAGGAGAATGGCGTGAACCCAGGAGGTGGAGCTTGCAGTGAGCCGAGATCGCACCACTGCACTCCAGCCTGGGCGACAGCACGAGACTCCGTCCAAAAACAAAACAAACAAACAAAAAAACCATAATCCAGTGTGCAACTCATTACCTGACACAAGAAGACTTTATTTTTTCATTCTATTATTTACATTTTTTGAAACAGAAAGTGAAAGAAAAGGAGAAAGGAAAGGAGGAAAGAAAAAAAGTTAATATTCCTTAAAGCCTACCTAATTCTGTGATTTTCTAATTTTTTAATTGTTAAATCTTATGCACTATATATATATGTGTGTGTGTGTGTATACATATATACATATATATATGCACTGGCTGAGGCAGTGTCAAGGGTGTCTGCCCCATTTACTAGGCCCCTCCTCATCCCTTCCAGAAACCCCCTGATAATTCTCTCTGTGGTGCTGGTTCTCCTCAGAATAGAGTTTGAAAACCCCTGACCCATCCCAATCCCTGTTTGTCTTTCTTGTTCATGAAACTGAGGTTGAAGAGGCCTAAGAGATTTTTCCAATGTCGCAAAGCCTAGATCTCGTGTGGTCCCATTTTCTACAGTTTCATTTATGAGAATGTAAACCCATGCCAGATAAAATTATTCATAAAATCTCTCACTTTATTCATAAAATTTTAAATAGTTGCAATCTTTTTAAACATGTCGTAAATTGTCAAAACTCAAAGCTGATGGCTAAGTGAACTGTTAATTGTCCTTATAAAATAGCAATACTATTTTTTTTTTTTTTTGGGACAGAGTCTTGCTCTGTTGCCCCCAGGCTGGAGTACAATAGCGTGATTTCAACTCACTGCAACCTCCGCCTCCTGGGTTCACACCATTCTCCTGCCTCAGCCTCCCGAGTAGCTGGGACTACAGGCGCCTGCCACCACGCCTGGCTAATTTTTTGTATTTTTAGTAGAGATGGGTTTCACCATGTTAGCCAGGATGGTCTCGATCTCCTGACCTCGTGATCCACCCGCCTCGGCCTCCCAAACTGCTAGGATTACAGGCGTGAGCCACTGCACCTGGCCAGACTTACTATTTTTAACTCATCAACAGAAGCACCTGCCAATAATTAGTTGTGAGTTTTACATTAGGTTAAATCTTCAGGGCTTATCCACTGGATAATATGCAACTCCCTCCTATTGGGGAGGAGCTGAGGCCAGAACCTGTGTCTCCTGATCCCTGCCTAGGCTCCTTTTCTCAAACGTTCAAAATGAATTGCTTGGCCTTTAAAAACACTTACTTATATTGCTATCATAAGGCATTTTACGGCCAAAAAATTCAGTTAGAACTTGGAAAATTTAAAAAGTGTATCATGTGAAAATGCCAAAGATAAACCAATGATTTAAATGCAGTGGCTTCAAGTTCTACATCATAATGTATGCTTCGCTGTGATGAGCATCAAATGAAAGATTTCACTGACTTACCTGTATGGCAGGTCTCCCTTCAATGGCATTCCAAACTGATAATTAAATTATGAGGCTCCTCCCCCATTGACTTTAATGAGGTGAATCATGTGTAATTCTAGTGAAACTAATCCAAATGGAAATTTTCTTCCTTCCCTTTTCCTGGGCATGCATCCTACAGGTTTGGAGCTTGCTGCAGAGTAATAAACAGTCATTAGCAACCAGCAACAAATTCTTTTTTATAATCCTTGTAAATCAATTCTCTTAAACATTCGCTTCATTCTTATGTGTGGGCATTATGAGTTTAGGCTAATTTCCCTCTTTATGTGCTTTGAATGAATTTAAAGGCACCATCTCTTGATTTTTAATCATGACGGGCAGGGTTCTGAGGCCAGGACAGAATCACCAGAACAACTTTAAATAGCAGGTAAAGGGTTCTCAGTCCAGGTGCATTTACAATGGCAGTTGTGAAATTCACATTTTCAAAATCGGCATGAAACCTTAATGAAATGTCCTCTCAAAGTTAACTTAGAAATATTACTTACAGGACTTATTGTTTAGATTTCTCTCCAAAATCTCACCTCTAAATCTCAATATGGAGATTTCAAATTGCCTACTTCGCCATCATCAACCAGGATTCATAGGAAATGGTTTCACTATCCCTCCCTTTTGGGCTCAAGGTTGCAAGAGGACATCAAGGTTCTCTACATTCTTGTGGCATTAGGACAGAGGCCACCTCCTTCCCTAGACCTGTTGGGCCTGTTCATTATTTCTTATGCAAATTTTCTCTCCTGCAACTCTTCTCCCTGGGTATCACTCTCCTGGGTAAAATTTTAAATAACACCATTTTATTCCAACCACTTCAGAAGACTTGATGTGGAAGGATGACCAGCCATGTAAATCAGACTCAATAAACTGGTCATAGAGCATTTCAATAAATATTTATTAATCCTTTGCTGTGAGAAAGGCTCTGGGGAACACACACAGAGAAGTCGGACTCAACTTCTGTTTCAAAGTGCTTCCAGTCTAGGAGGGGTCCCAAACCACCCCCATTTAATCATCTCATTGAATAATTTTGGACAACTTCGCACCACTGCATAAGAATGGGTAGCCAGGAAAATTGAAGGAAAAATCGCTTTTTCCTCTCCCTCTCCCTCTCCCTCTGCTACTAAAGCGAATCTATGGTGTTTCACCCAGGGGAAAGATGTAAGAAGGTTTAATTTATTCTCCTGGAATACAGAAGATGAGATTAGGGAGCTAAAGTGGATTTGAGAGGACACGGGGCCCACAGAGGCTGCTACGTGTCCACAGAGTCTCAGAGAAAGCCGCTGCTGGCCAGAATGAAATGTCTGGGCAGCCTAGTTCCATGATCTGATCGATGTAAATGAATTTAAAGATACAATGAGCTGTCTATGAATGGTGCTGCCTTTATTTTTTTTGCAGACTAATCCAAGCTACAGCAGCCACATACTTACTGCAAAACCTTGGTAAATCCCTGAATTTTGTGGTACTTCTGAATAGCAAGAAGAATGACCGGGGCAATTCCCGCACCCCTATCACATGCAGCTTCACGATAGTTTTGAGAAGTTGACCGGACAAAGCCTCTCTTCCTTTTCTCAGTGCATTCATTTGACTTGGCTTTTCCCTACAGCACCCTACCACACACTGTCGGCTGTTTGAGCAGTACACGGCGCAAGGGAATGAATCTGTCTGCCTCTTCCCTTCTTTCTAACATCTCAAATTCAGAGATAGAGAAAGGTGCCCTGGATTTTCATGTCGATCCCATTTGGGTCAAAAATCTTACCTTCCTTCTTTTCCCCCCATCTCTCCTTCAATTTTCCCATTTCCCTGTTCCTTAGAAACTAGAAAACCAGTCATTACAGGCACACTTTGAATTCGTCCTTGTACCCTCCTTCTGAGAAATTCCAAAGCGTTCACAGATGTTGCATCAAATTCTCCAAGTGCGCTAGCCAGGTCTTGAACATCACAAAGCTACACTAGGAAATGCACTGTTTTCAGACCATTAAGACTATCATTGGGGTAACAGACCCTTAAGACTATCATTGGAGTACTGAACTGGCAATTTTTTTCCAAGCGTAAAAGAAAATATAATCTCCAAAGCATTATCATTATGTATAGTATGTATCCTGTTTGGAAAAAAAAAAAAAGTTCTTATGACCCGATTTGTCTTTAAAAGCAAGACGGAGAGAAGATAAGCATGAATAAGCCCATTTTTATAAGTGGGAAAGAGAGAGCACAGGAAAACTCTCAGGCCTACTCCAAGTTATACCAAAAGCAAGAGCAGAGCTCAAATGGATGGTTCCCAAAATTTTAGCCACCCGGGACTTCTTCAATTCTACCCAACACCGCCATAAGTTTTACGTTTAAAATAGCGTTGTCTTCCCTGTCCCCCTAAAGAATCCTACATACATTAATTATTAATCCACGCATTTTTAAATAGTTAATGTTATGTTTTTAAGTTAATTTTCTAATTCATGGTATATAAATTTACCAGCTAGTGCTTGTTGATGAGAACTACCGTAACTAAACCAAGTCTCTATGATTCCGGGCCGGAGCAATGAAAAGTGACAGCTTTGTGAGTCTAAGCAGCCTTTCTCCGGGCAGACCTACTCTTTCTGTTCAGCTTTTTGAAATGCTGAAAATCAGTCCTGGTCATTCATTGCTCCCGTTTGGAAGTCCTAGGTTCCCAACACCCCTAGATCTAGATCCACTGGACTTATAAAGCCCATCACAGCGGTTCTGAAGCTTTTGCATCAGAATCACCCAGAAGTCTTGTTAAAACACAGATTCCTGGGTCCTACTGGCAGAGTTTCTGATTCTGTGGGGCTGGGTTGGGGCCCAAGAATTGGAATTTCTTTTTTTCTTTTCTTTTCTTTTTTTTTTTTTTTTTTGAGACAGAGTCTCACTCTGTCACCCAGGTTGAAGTGCAGTGGTGCGATTTTGGCTCCCTGCAACCTCTGCCTCCTGGATTCAAGCGATTCTCCTGCCTCACCCTCCCGAATAGCTGGAATTACAGGCTCCTGCCACCGTGCCCACCTAATTTTTGTATTTTTAGTAGAGACAGGGTTTCACCATCTTGGCCAGGCTGGTCTTGGACTCCTGACCTCGTGATCCACCTGCTTTGGCCTCCCAAAGTGCTGGGATTACAGGGGTGAGTCACCACACCCAGCCAAGAATTGGGATTTCTAACACGTTCCCAGTTGCTGAAGATGCTGGTCCGGAGGCTGCACTTTGAGAACACTGCATTCATTGATGCCCTGAAGTCTCTGGCTCTTTAATTCTGCCTCTTGGTCCTGTTAGTAGCAATGGATCTGGGATTGCTCCAAGCCTGCGGCTGAATGGTCCCATTAAGAGAAGTCAGGGCCTGCACCAGGCACAGCCCAACACCAGGTACCGCCCTGCTTCTGCTGCCAGAGTTGCCCAACTCCAGGGACCCTACCCTGTGCTGAGGAGTGAGGCCCCTGCCTTCACTGAGTTCTCTGTGGCTCCACGGCCTGTTTTCTCCTTTTACTGGGATCCTGCTGGAGGCATGAGGTTACGGCGGAGAGCAGAGGACTGCAGGAAGACTGTTCTTATCTCGGAATCTTTTTTCTAAGTTCTAAGTAAGCAAATGTTTATATGCTCGGCTGACCCAAATTAGCGAGAGCTTTGGGGACAGAAATAGGAATAGCCTGCAACAAAACTCTGAGGCAAGAACACAAATTCCCTCGTGAGGAGCCATTAATCTTCCTCCAGGGGGAATGAGTTAGATGTGTGGCTGATTGAATTTACAACAGTATTTTAACTCAAAATCACATGGAGTTTTTTAAAAATGTAGAATCCAAATTCCTTTTCAATCTTAAATGTCAAAGTTCTTTAAATACAGAATGTTGCCATTTGATACTCCCCAGGCTGGCAGCAGAAGTGGTTTTTTATGTATTTTCCCAAAAGCCAGCTGAGAGGTGGGGAGCTCCATTGCTTTTGTTGGCCTTCATGGGAGGTGGCTAAAACCCACGGTCTCTGCGGTCACTGAGAAGGCAAACCTCAAGCCCAGGTCCATGGCAGGATAGTTTTCCATGGTGTGACCTCAAGCCAGTGCCCCATAGAACACCCCTTAACCTCTGAGGAGAAGAGCATGTGGTAAAATACAGCATGTGGACCTCTCTGGCTTTCTTCCCAAGTCCTTGCTAAATGGAGATAGTTTCTTCCACCCTGTGGTAGAAGATTCCAGAAGACCTTTGTGCTCCTGGCATCAGAGAACTGGACCGTGTGAATCATCTCCCAGGGGAGTTATTAACACCAAGAAGTGATGAATTGTAGCTCTATGAAGCTGAGATACAGGAAATACAGTGTTTCTTAGAACAATTAATACGCTTTGCTAATAAGCATTGAACAGCCTCAGAGACATGAGAACCCGTTAAATTCCTCCTAAACCCCAAGCCCAGTTAAAACCAATTGTGTTTGGAATGTCAGAGATATCCCAAGATCTATTCATGCTATTCCCTTCGGGGAGTTTCTAGATGAAAAGGCTATGCTATTCTTTTTAACCACTTAATAAGACTACACGAAGATCGATTCCTTTTTTGGGTTATGTAAGTAATTAAACTACACCAATATGCAATACCTAACTAAATGATTACCAGGAGACAAGACAGAGGAAGGAGCTATTGATAGAGATTGTATAGATCCGCAATGGCCCACGGGACTTCAAGCAGACTTTGTATCATAATCTGGTTGCTTACGGGGAAAGGGAGTTGCTTTGCAGAACTCCCTCGACATAAATTCCACCTGCGATCAAACGCAGGCAAAGGCAAGCCTTGTTAAGGATGATGACCAGACCCAACTCAAAGAAAATGCATGAGCAACACAGGACAACTGCATATAAATTTCTCAGAATCACTGAGTTGGGAGAAATGGGAGAAAAGGGTCATCTAAAAAGGGAGGTTTTGCAGAGAAGCTCATTTTAAGAGGACAAAGCAGAAAGCAAAGACAACTGTAAAACAGTTTCCAGATCAATGGTATTCAAGAAGCGTGTTCATTTTTTTTTTTCTATAAGAAGGGAAGTCTCTTAATCTTTGGTCAAAGTGAGAAGGATGCCTGTCAACTATTTTTGGCACAAGGAAGCCAGATGGGGTAGTTCTGCAACATTGTTAATGTTGGGGGTGAACAGGGAGATTTATAGAGAGTGTGACTTATTAACTCCCCAAGCAGCATCCTTAAAGAGGATACTATGGCCAACTACCATTATGGTAGCCACCGTGACTACAACTATGTCTGCTTGATCTCCAGCAAACCCTGCTGAGAACTATGTCCAGATTCAGCATGGTCTTAAGGGTTGAATGAGGCATGTGTGCACACACACGCACACGCACACGCACATACACACACTCACACACACACACACACCCTGATCTGGTCAGAAACCTAATTTTTGTGCTGGCCAAGATTTGGAAGAATATTGCATTGCCTGCAGCTTATGGTAAACCACTGTTCGAGTAATATTGGAACTCTGGATCATGTGATTCCTCAAGTTGTCCAGACATACAATTCAGGGGGAGAAAAATCAATGCAAGTCTGTAACTGCTAATCCACCTTATCACTTACCATGAAAAGTGATTATTTGTGGCTCCTGATTGAGATTGTTCTAGATTAGGAAAATCAAGGCAAAATGTAGAATTTTGCAAAATGATGTTCTACTTCTTTGCTCAAAGGAGTTTATTAAACCCCCATAAGAGGTGCTATGAAGTTGTGATGAGGAGGAGGTCATGGGAAGAGAGTGAAGCAGGTTGTTCACAGCTGCCGTGTGTTCTGTACGACTGACCAGTGCCTGTGTCTACTGGTTGTTCATATTTTACATATCACACCTTGAAAGAGGTTAGAGTTGTCACAGGACCTATGTTCCCAGCCCTAATTGATCCTGAGCAAGTCAGTCAATTTCTGTGGACCTCAGTTTCCCCATTCTGTTCACTGTTGGAGTTAACTTCCCTGTCTCCAAGGTTCCTTCCAGCCCTCAAAGTTTGATTCTCTGCTTCTCACTCAACACCCTCAGTTGCATGTTCCTGACCTACCAGCCACACACTTTATCCAGAGTACAGTCCCTTCCTCCAAAGCACCACCCCACCCCACCCCACAGACACAGACCACAGTCATCCCCTGAGCCTTTTGCACTCTAGGACAGAGCAAAGTCAAAGAGGGTGTTAGTTACCCAAGTCTACACCTCTCCCTCAAACCAGAGCATTCTTTCTGTTTTCAGCTATCCACCACCCCTTCTATTTCCTCCAGAACTTGGAATGCCCTGCCTCCATCACGTCTCTTCTTGTTGCACATCCTGCCTCTGCTAATCCCCCGTTTGAGGCTTCGATTCCACTTCCTCTGTCTCCTATGGCTTCAGGGCCGCTGGTGTCCTCCAGGCCTGTCCTCTGTCATTGCTTGTGGCCTAATAAAGGCAATCACCTCCCTACTGTGCATAACTCAGCAAGCACACCGGCAAACTCTGTGATACTGACCGATGCCCATAACCCAGTCTCCACTCATGGTTTTATGTGTCTGTTTCAGCACTGAAACGTCCAGCTGAATTCCATGAGCAAAGAAAACATTTGGAGAGTGACAAGGTAATTTTTGCACATGTCTTTACCCAAGCTTAGGCTACAGGTTATGAATCTCTGAATGCTAACCCTTGGCGGATGCGTGTAGAATTCCTACAACAAACTCAGTCAATTTGCCAGTCCCCTGCCCTCATATCATATGGAATCTGACTCCTATTAACCAGTAACTATAGAAATGGGATCAACTATGTTAGCTTTAAAACTCCTATTTTTTAGCTTTTTTTAAAAAAGTCCCCCATTTTTCTAATGTTGGAAGAAATTACAGTAAGGATGCACTAGAGTCAAAAACACTTTAAAGGCCGGGCGTGGTGGCTCAAGCCTGTAATCCCAGCACTTTGGGAGGCCGAGACGGGCAGATCACGAGGTCAGGAGATTGAGACCATCCTGGCTAACACGGTGAAACCCCCTCTCTACTAAAAAAAAAAACAAAAAACTAGCCGGGCGAGGTGGCAGGCGCTTGTAGTCCCAGCTACTCAGGAGGCTGAGGCAGGAGAATGGCGTGAACCCGGGAGGCGGAGCTTGCAGTGAGCTGAGATCCGGCCACTGCACTCCAGCCTGGGCAACAGAGTGAGACTCCGTCTCAAAAAAAAAAAACAAAAAAAACACTTTAGAGAGGGAAGTGGAGTCGGCTTTCAAGCAGCCTTACCTTTTATTCCTGTCATTTTTTAACAACAACTAGATTTTTAAAAATCCAATTCAATGCTAAGGCATGGTTTATGCATACAGAACTTATCTGTGGCTACTGAAAGGCAAAAGGTTATTTGCTTTTTTCCCTTCCTTTTTGTAGCATTCGAGGGTGAGATTCGGCATATATTCTGTACCTTCATAACAAATCTCTGCAACCTGAGTTTGTCAATAACATGTTAATGGATACTATTTAGCAAGTATCAACACTTAGAGTGAGAAGGAAAGGCAAAGAGAGTATCTGCCTGCCGATGTTTCCTTGCCTGAGAGCGCTAGCTTTGCAACTTGTCTGTGGGTAGAGAGGAAGAGGAGGGATCTGCTACTCTTCAAAGTAGCTCACAGGTGGCTGTGATTCCTATTACCTGGAGAATAACAAAGAACAGCCGACTCTTATCAGAACGGGAGTGATTCCCAGACCCCTCTCAGGGGGCCACTGGGAGATCCACTACAGTGAGATTAAAAATCCAGAACTAGACATCAGAAACCTGGGGTCCAGTGTTGGCCCTCCCACAGCCTGCAACAGCCCTACCGACAGTCCCATCAAGAAGATCATGAGACTGGGTAAATAACCTATCTCTTCATGCCCGTCCATCTCCTGGTGGGCCTGAATCTGTAGGCTTTACATGTTCACATGTCCTAAAAGAGAAGTCAGGTGAATAATGGGAAAGAGGCATACGTTGTCCTGTTATTTTAGATTTAGGCAATGTTTTAGCTCTGATCTTGGTTAATTTTGTGACTGCTTTCAGAGGAAATGGAGGCTGGGTGCTGTGGCTCACGGCTGTCCCAGCACTTTGGGAGGCTGAGGCGGGCAGATTGCTTGAGTCCAGGAGTTCAAGACCAGCCTAGGAAACATGGTGAAATCCTGTCTCTACCAAAAATTAAAGATTAAAAAAAAAAAATTAGCTGGGCTTGGTGATGCATGCCTGTAGTCCCAGCTACTCATGGGACTAAGGCAGGAGGATCACTTGTGCCCAGGAGGTCGAGGCTGCAGTGAGCTATGATTGTGCCACTGCATTCCAGCCTGGATGACAGAGACCCTGTCTCGAAGAAAAAAAAAAAAGGCAATAGAATAAGATTGGTTATAATACAAGCAGCCTAGTATCCTGTTATAATAACATTTTATTAACATGTACCAACCTGCCTGCCCCTGAAAGAGCTTTAGGTTTGTAGCCCTGACGCAGACCCAAGCTCTTTACCTTCTTATTTTCCCATCTAAAAATTACGGGAGGGGTCTTTGTAAATGTTCCTTCATCAAAATGTGAGACACCAAGAATATTTTCATGTTTCATTTATTATTTTAAAAGGTTATCTTCTCATGTGAGATAAATTGAGTTTTTTAAAAGGTAAAACTAGGTGATTCTCTTTGTTTGGGTTCTACAGGCTAAAAATTCCCTGAAGCGCAAAGCCAGAAACAGGTGCAACAGTGCCAACTTGGTTAATATGCACATACTCCAAGGTAAGCCTGCAAGAAATCAGACACCAAGAGATGCTATAGAATGGTGGGCCATTTTCCCAGAGTTACTTGTGTCTGTACAGTTGCTGAGCCCTCTTAAAAATCTCCATTGTCATTACAAAGTGGTAGTTTCAAGCAATCATCTAAGCCTTCTAGGCCACATAGATAACTAAGTTGGCAAGCCGTAAAATGGTTAAGCGGGTTAGAGACTCTGGCTCTGATCTCAGCTGTCCCATCTCCTAACTCTAAGGCCTCGGCAAATCATATAACTTCTAGGAGTGCAAGGAACATGTCCAACATGTGCTGACCATTATCACTAATCTGGATCATCACTCACTTTGGCAGGGGATCACGGTTCCCTCGCTGCCTTTGTATCCTCCAGGTAATTGATTGCGCTTTGCTGACGCCTTTACCTTCTGGTGTGCAGGGAATACAATCTGAGGAAATTAGTACTGATCAAAGCAGGCCTAGTGCTGCTTTAGGGTGCCGCCTCTGTGCTGGGGCGTGTGAGACAAGGCAAACAAACAACTAATTGGTCCCCATATTCTGACATCCGGATGCAGGAGGAGAGGCTTCTACTCCTGCCTGGTAAGTTGCCTTAACTGAGACAGAATCCCCGAGACCATTGGTGCCCACCCTAAAAGAGGTCCAACCCCTAATTTGACGGTTACCTATGAGATATTTGTTCCTTGAACACACACCGTATTGGATGTCTGCTAGGAGTTGGCTGCTCTGCCAGGCCAGTGGGTTCAACGATGAATAAGCCACAGGTTTGTGCCCTCAGATGGTCTCACAGTATAACAGAGGACATGAGAATCACATTTACAATCCAGCACGGAAAGAAAGGAAATGCCTGGTGTGGTGGGTGTATGGAAGAGGATCAGAGAAAAGAGCCATCGGAATCAGAATGGACAGGGGAGGAGTGAGGAAATGGGCTGGAATGTGAGGACTGAGCCAGGTACAAAAAGGTGGAAGGGTGTCGCAGTCTGAGGGAACAGCCTGCACAAAGCCTGAACACTGTTTCTCTAGAATGTGGATTTCCTTCCAAGACTGAACACTAGCTTTAAAGCACACGAAAGGCTCTGAGATATCCTGGGAATTGTGAACCTTGGTTCTTTGATTGGCATCATTGGTTATTTTTTTCTGGCTTTCCAAGACTGACCCTTTTTCAACCTTAAAGTAGGTGGGATATTTTAAGACGGAGAACTGTTTTCAGGGGAGGGAAGAGAAAGAGGCCAACGCTGAAGGGAAGGCTGTGTGGGATGGAAGGCTCTGATCTGCATGAGGCAGCCAAAGGATGCCAGGTGTCTGGAAAACAGGGAGAAAAGGCCCTCAAAGGGAGGTGACAGAATTCTTACCTCCTTTGCAGTGGTGTCTACAAGCCTAGAGGCAGCGGCTGTGTCAGCACAAAAATCACAGCTGCACAAAAATCCAAGCGATGTCATTTTAAATGACATACAGACTTTTCAAGCCGGGTGCGGTGGCTCACGCCTGTAATCCCAGCACTTTGGGAGGCCAGGGCGGGTGGATCATGAGGTCAGGAGATCGAGACCATCCTGGCTAACACGGTGAAATCCCGTCTCTACTAAAAATACAAACAATTAGCTGGGCGCGGTGGCGGGCACCTGTAGTCCTGGTTACTCAGGAGGCTGAGGCAGGAGAATGGCACGAACCCGGGAGGCGAAGCTGGCAGTGAGCTGAGATCCGGCCACTGCACTGCAGCCTGGGCGACAGAGTGAGACTCTGTCTCAAACAAACAAAAAAAAAGTAGGTGACACTAAGTGGGGATTTTCCTGAAACCTTCATTTTTTTGCACACTTTTTTAGCATTTTTCACATTTATGACAATGAGTACACAGTAATGTTATAATCAAAAAACATATGAAATGTTATTTCTTCCACCAATACGGTCTTGAATTAAAATATCAGGGTGTGAACTGCACCAACCCCCAGTTCAATTGCACGTCTCTGGTGCCTCCCATGGGGTCCTCTTTTGTCAACAGAAATTGGGAATTAGCTTCTTGGAACATAAAAGATCCGCTAGATACAAAATGACTCCTGCTGCCCAGGAGTTTGTTGTCCAATTTCAGAAGCAACAAGGTGAAGGGTTTGTGCTTGTAACTGCTAGAGGCAGTCAAAGCGAAAGGGATCTGTAAGAACAGGAAGAGTTAGGAAAGACTTATGCTGGGACCTAAAAGTACGATGTTGGTAGTGGGGAGTGGGGAAGAAGTTCAAGGTGGGGAAAGGAAATAAGCCAGGGTGCAAAGGTGAATGCAAGACATAGAAGACAGAAGGAGAAGGACCAGGCTCTCTGGAATGGTAGATTTGGGCTGGAGAGCCACAGGTCATGACAGGAGGTAGATGAAATTTGTAGCAGTCTTGAAAAACTGGATTGAGAGACGTGGATGGTAGGAAGCATCTCGTACGGAGGCACCAGAAGAAAGGAGGGCTTTCTGAACATCAGTCCTGAGTTGGTACACAGGATGAGTCAGAAAGATGGCTGAGGCAGAGAGCCAGCAAGCTGCCCTTGCAAGGTACTCTAAGGGGTGCTTTGGAGAGGACATGGGCTTTGGTACGACCATTCTTTTGTTTAGAGTATCCACATTCCCTCCATTGAATGTGAAATGCTTTGAAGGGGCAGCTTCCACAGCCAAGCCTGTGGCAACCGATGAGACATCCCTAGACCTCTTCTGTATGGAGAGTTCTAGATCAGTGCCAGACACAGGGTCTGGGGTTAGCAGGTGGTTACTAATAAAATAATGGGGCTAAGGGACTTGTCTGTAAATATCTCACTTTCTAGATTTACGAAGTTGAGAGTGAAGTTGCAAACTCTTATAGAATCTTAACTTACAGTTCTCCATGAGAACAAAGCTGGATTCTCCTCTGAGTTCTCCCACAGAAATAAGTCAGGGCCCAACCTAAAAAGGAAGTTTGGTGTCAGCTGTATCGAAGTGGATTTAAGGCTCTGTACGTGACCTTTCACACCCTCCAAATGAGGAGAAACTGCCTGTGGATGAATTCAACTTTTAAAAATCCCTCTGTTTAATTAGATAACTGTTTCAATGGAATTTTTTTTCTTTCGCAACTGACCTGGACGTTTGACTCAGTCGGTCACAGCCTTGACTAGTCCAAAATCCTTTAAAAGTCATACTAGTACTACTAATAATAACAACAGATAACATTTACTGCAGGCCTAGCCTATGCCGGTCACTATGCAGACGAAATGTGTATCCAAGTGCCATAGCTTAGGGTCAGGCAAGCAATACAGAGCCTGCAGACTGCTTGCTTACAAAATCTCCTAATTGCACATTTTTTTCACAAATCCTCGCAAAGCAAGCGTCTCTAACTTTTCCATGTGCCTCTCGATTTGCCTTTATTTGGAAGTGTCTAGGCTTTGGTGATAATCCCTGTAAAGTGATGATGATTGCATCAAAAAATTATTAGGATGGTAGAGCACAATGTGACACAATCTTTTGTGACCACAAGCCAAAAAACAAAAGAGACGGGGAGAGAGAGAGAGAGACATCAAATTCTAGAACTGATCCTTTTCATTTCAACCCTTTAGCTTCCACTGCAGAGAGGTCCATTCCAACTGCTCAGATGAAGCTGAAAAGAGCCCGACTCGCCGATGATCTCAATGAAAAAATTGCTCTACGACCAGGGCCACTGGAGCTGGTGGAAAAAAACATTCTTCCTGTGGATTCTGCTGTGAAAGAGGCCATAAAAGGTAGTTAGAACACATGGCATGTCTCTCCTTGGTGCTCTTGAGATCTGAGGGCAGCCTGGAGCTCTGACATACTAGGACCTTTGGGGATGAGGGCCTCTCACCTGACAAGAGCCATACCATGGGTTGTTAGTCCAGTTAATTCTCCATAACCAGGGATCCTGGGCATTGGTTGCAACTCCCATTCTTGTACTCCCCAAGGCCAAGTCAACACAGGATAATTTTGCTCTAGTCAGGCAAGTTGAGAACCTGACCAGGTATAATCCTCAATACATCTCCCCTATAAGACGTCCTTTACTTAGGAGTCACAATCACAGTCCTCTTTAGCCTTCCTTGTTTAAAGAGAGGTAGACTATATCAGCAGAAAGAGCACTGGCCCCAGACTAGAAAACGCGGACCTCAGGCCCAGTTGCCCCCGTCACTTCACCTCGAGATGGAGGTGACAGTACCCACCCTACCCAGCTCACAGGCTCCTGGGACTGAAGTTCATGGTAAACAATGCATGTAAAAACTCTGACAGCTCTCACTTGCTCCACGAAGTCAAAGGACAAATACTCAAAAAGGAGACACAAATATTGATTCTGTTATAAATGGTATAAAATCATTTTGTAGACTTTTTGAACAACTGATACTAGGTGAACCCAAACATCCTGCTGGTACTGAATTCACTCATAGAGGCTTTGGGGTGGAAACCAGGAAAACTATGGTAACAGGGAGAAGAAAGGGGAGCTTAATTCTCCCACAGACACACTTAACTTTCTCCAGCTATGCCCGCAATCCGCTCTGAAAACTATTGGTAGATGTTAATAAGCAGAGTACATTTAAATGTTTTGACACATTGTCAAAAAGTATGTATAAGCGCATTTTATCCAAAACTAAGTTTATTATAAAACTTGTCGTCCAGTTTATTCACATTCTAAAATCTTGCTCTCGCCCAGCGATTCAGAGGCCACATGAATTTTGCCTTTGGAACTGGTAAATATGAAAATATCAACTCCAGGAGAGGCAATGTACTCGTCTGTCAGTACCCACTTACATATCCCACTGTGATTTTCTCTCTCCTCTACTCTCTCCCTCCCCACTAAATATCTGGGGCCTTTGAACTTGGCCTTGAGTATTCAGGAGTGCACTGTCACCGTCTTTACTCTGATAAGCTCATCGGGCAGGTAAAAATCTCCATCGGGCATCTCTTATTGTTTCTTAAAGCATTCTGCTCTGTGCCTGTACATGTATTTATTTATTTTCCTTTTGTTGGGTGCACGTACATTTGTGACTTATTTTTACACGATAGGCAAAAGGTTTCCTTTTACTTTTCATTCTTAGGTTTCTAGTAGATTATATATTTCCTTGTGATTATGTATCATTGGCAATAGTTGGCTTTTTATCTTCTTCCGTGCTGAGCATGTTCTTGCTTTACTGCTTTGTGTATGCTATTTATATAGGGAAAAAAATGCTAATCCTCCATCTGTCACAGGTATTTCGCATCCTTTTACCAGTTTGTCCTTCACTTTTGATTTTTTTTATATAGTTAATTTTACCTATAGCAGTTCCTAATTAATGTATAGTCAAATCCCCTCATCTTTTTCATTATATTTTCTGAATTCGTGTTTATTGAAAGTATTTCCTAAGTCAAAAATATAGAGTTTATGCACTTAGATTGCCTTATAATATCTATATACTTTTATTTTTACATTTAAATCCTTAGTGTGTCTGAAATTATTTAAGTAGTTGGTTTACGAGAAAGGTCTAATTTTTTTTGTTTATCACAGTTTTATGATCTGTTTTGCATTTTGTGTTAATATCTGTCTTCACAAGTTTCTTTACAATTGTCTGATTTTTCTAATGTTTCATGGCTACTCTTGCAAGTATATTTTAAGTGAAAATTAGAATCAATTTTTTGTGTCATCTTCAATTCTATTGTAATTTTGTTTAGGATTGCACTGAATTTATGTGTTAGTTTATAGTGAATTCATATGTTTAAAATACATAATTTTATAAATTCTTCCACAGTATCTATCTCCACTTATTCATGTCTTTTTTCATTTCCCTTTGCAAAGTTTGTTGTTTTTAAGTAAAGTCATGTTGATTATTGCTCATATATGGGAAACCTATTAATTTCACACATTTATTTTATAACTGGGCAGTGTCAAAGATCTTAATAGTTCCAATAGTTTCTCAGTTTATCTTAAGTTGTCCAGGTCTAAGGGAATGGAAATTTGTTTTCTGCTTCATTTTTATTTTCTGCCTTGGTACACTGGCTGGTACTTTTTCACAACAACATGATTAGCATATTATAGAATTAATATAGTTTCTAAAAGTCTATGTAGTACATTAATGAAATAAATTACATATAATGTTTATGTATTTTATTTATGAATATATTATGTATACATTATATACATTTTATACAAATTATATATTATAAAGTATAATATACTATATTATACAAACCAAATAATATATATCTTATATAAAATATCTATATCATATAGATGTTTATCTTATATATAAAACTATATGTATGAATTACATAAAGCACATGTTTATATTATACAATCAATAATGTGGTAATATATAATTTAATAGTTATTGTTAAATTATATATTACATAGCAGAATACTATTATTATTGGTACCTTGCCAGTGTCTCAAAAGTAATATTATATTATATTTTATATTATATTAGTGCTGCCTTATGTTTTATATTATGTTATAATGTGTTATATTGATGATTACATACATTTTTGTTTTGTTTCTCTCTTAAATGTGGATTTTTCTAGTCACTCACATCTGTATATGATGTAACCTTTGGTATAGGATAGATTTTCTAAGGAAGTATTTCTCTATTCCTGTCGCAATAAGAGTAGTTTGCAAGACAGATGTTGAGTTTTTTTAAATGCTTTCAAAGCATTTCAAAAGATGATGACGTGGCTTTTCTTCTTTGACCAAGTAATGTCGTATTGCTACCTTTCCTAATCTTCCTTGAATTTCTAGGGGAAAACAATCTCTCATAAATTTGGTTTTAGAAATTGCTAGTATCTTATTTGGGATTTTGCGTCTATTTCGTTATTAGTTGGGATAATGCTGGCTGGGGAGCAAACCACAAAACTTCAACAGTTTAACAAGAAAGATGTATTTCTTGCTTGGAAAGAGTTCAAAGAGGCTTTTCCTCCATGAAAAGCCTCCTTCAGTCTTGTTGTGCCACCATTCCCTACAGCGAGGGTGGCACTTTTTCTCAAGGGAGCAGATAATAAATACTTGAGACTGTCCCTGTCACTACTCAACTCTGATGTTGTAGCAGGAAGGTTGCCATGGGCAGTAAGTAAACAAATAGGCATGGCTATGTTCCAATTTACAAAAACAGGCAGCAGGCACACAGGCCTTAGTTTGCCAATCTCTGCCCTGGAGGTTTGTCATTCTCTGAATGTATCCGGGAAAGGGGGAAGAAAAGATGAGAAGGTTCATCCACTTGTTAAAAAAATCTCAACCTGGAAATGACCATATCACCTGCACTCACATTCCATTGTGAGAACAGTACATATGGCTGAGAAAGGTATTCTCTGGCTGAACAGCCATTTCCGGCAGTGCCTTTATATTACGGAAGAGGGATCCTAGCTTTTGATAAGTAGCTAGTCTTGTCTGCCACAATATTCATAAATGATGCTGGTCTATGTTGTTGTTTTATATTTTTCAGATTTAAATTCAAACCTACACATACTTCACAAAATAGTTTATAATTACCTTTTCATATTTTTTCATGTTCTGGAAGCATTTAAATATGATCACAATGAGTGGTTGCTTTAAAACATTGCTTACTAAAATTGTAGGAAACCAAGGAAATTAAGAAACCAGTACCTTTTTCAAGAGTAGTTCTTTGAGTTTTTTTCAATGTTGTCCATAATTATTTGTGCACTCAAATTTTCTCCTTCATTTGTACAACTTACCTATTACTAAAAAGTCTCACTCCTCTCCTGAATTTTAAAGTTATTGGCCTCAAGAAGTGGACAGTATTGGCTCCCAGTTGTTCTAAGTTTCTCTGAAGAATCATGAGCGCCCAGTGGAAGGTAGTTGCGGGAAATGAGGATGTATAAAAAGAGAAGAGGGCTACAATGAGGCTCCCATGCAGTAGTATTTAAGATAGAAGCAGGGAATCTGTGACTAATAAACAGAAGGAATGGCTAGAGAAAGAGGCAGAGGATACAGTGTGACTTAATCCAAGAAAAATCCAAAAGTGGACAGCCGTAATGGGCAATTGAACACCTGTTGCTCATCTACGCATCAGCCTCTTTAGCAGTCACCCTTTGAATGTGCCTAAGAGTTTTTATGGGCAAGGTGAACAGGAATATCATAAAGACAGAGGGACTTGCTTAGAGACAGCTAGAGAGAGCGGACTTAGAGACAGCTATAGAGACAGCTATAGTCCTTCCAATGGCAAAGGTGACCCAGCTCTCTCTTCTGTGTGTCATGTCTTGTGATCGTATCTTCTCCCTTGGTTGTGGTTGCACTGTGTATCATTCTTCCAGCCTCTGTGTATTTTCCCTCCCCTGTCCACGTGCCTTTCCAGATGTGTTTACATTTTCCGGCTCTCTCTGCAGCTGTGTTTCTGAGTTTCTGCCAAGCTCTGAGAGGATCATTCCATCATTGTCTCCCTCCCTCCAAACTTCATTAAGGACCAACAAGTCTCCAACCCTGCAATAGAAACTCTAGAATCTAGAGCCTGTCCCAACAACACAGGGAAGGACATTATTGACAGAGGACTGTCCCTACCCTGGGATTTTCCCTCTTACTCGCAGACATCATCTCTCTTGCAGTCAGCAGGATGAAAGCACCATGTCTGTTCCCCTCTCCTCTTGAGTACCAGTTTCTGATCCCACTCCCAGCCTGCAGGCTGACTTTCTGAATTCATAGAGTCTTACAGTTTCCAGGTGGAGGGAAAAAAACAGGCTCATCACCCTAAAATGACATTCTGTGGGGGAATAGGGGACTTGGTCCTCCTTGGAGCGTGCACCTCATGGCCTATTTCTACCTTGTAGAAAGCCGCTGATCAGGCCAGAACACTGAATACGAAAAGCACTATGTTACATGGAAGCAATGATTCATGAGAACAGATATTATATCCTGGAGTTTCGCATGGCCTTGCTCAGTTTATGAGTGGTCATTATTACTGAAATATCCCTCTGTGTTGAGACCCCTGCAGGCTTACTTCTAGCTTGTTAATTCTCTCGCTGGTCATTAGAGCATTTTCTTCACTTAACGTGAACATCCCTTAGCTCCCGCGAAAGTCATATATTGTCCAGACGTCTGACTCCTAGCTTGAGTAAAACAGAACCCGGGCTGACCTTCCCAGCCTTCCCAACAGTAGAAGGGCCCAGGTTTTCCGCTCCAAAAGACAAGCATCTCCTCCTAAAGTGTTCTCACCTTTTCATGGGACTGGGCCAGTCTTCACCTGAGTCAGGTTTTTTTGTTGTTGTTGTTGTTGTTTTCGAGACAGAGTTTCGCTCTTGTTGCCCAGGCTGGAGTGCAATGGTGTGATCTCAGCTCACCGCAACCTCCGCCTCCCGGGGTCCAGTGATTCTCCTGCCTCAGCCTCCCACGTAGCTGGGATTACAGGCATCCACCACCACGCCCAGCTAATTTTGTAATTTTAGTAGAGACAGGGTTTCTCCACGTGGGTCAGGCTTGTCTCGAACTCCCCACCTCAGCCTCCCAGTGCTGGGATTACAGGTGTGAGCCACCGTGCCCAGCCAGGCTTTTTTTAAAAAAAGAACCCGTGATTTAGAATATATAGACCCATTGTCAAAGCTAAATTTGTTCTTTTTATCACCGTGACCCTTACATGTAGAAAGCAATAATTCTGATCCTCCAGGGCTGGCCCAGAAGCTTACCCATTTCTATCACTTACATTTATAAAAGATCCAACACTAGTCACTGCTCACCAATGTGCCCCGCGCTTAGCCTTCATAACAAAACCTTCCTATTCACTAAGAATCTAGTCATTCTTCAGAGAAGCCAGAAGTCTGCACCCTCTCTGATCATTCGTTTTGAAGGCAGCTAGATAATAACCGTGGCCCTGAGTGAGATGGTAGGGCTGTTTGCTTTGGCATAAAAAAGGAAATTTTGCTTTGGCATAACTTTCTCCTGAACAAAATCTATCACTCCATCATGAGAAATAATTTCCAAAGAGCAAACGACCCTTGGGGTAAAGAAACACACTAAGGCATACATGACAAACACTTTGCTGAGGATGGTCCTGGGAAAGAGGAGGGCAAGAGAATCGGGGAGCTGGGAGCGCTGGGGCATGTGGGAGTGGCGGGAAGGGAGTGTGGGAGAGGAAAGGGTGAGCGCAGAGAGGGAAAAGCAGTGCCTGGAGTCCGCCTCTGCTGCCCAGTGAAGTAACGGCTTTGCCTCCATGGAAGTCATCTCAGGCGTCATTGAGAGGTGGGCAGGGCATGCCCAAGGGGGAGCTAAAGTTGAGGAGATGCCTCTAGAAATCTGAGGGCAGCTTGAGGCTCTGGGAGGGGCTGAGGAGGATCCTATAAAAGAGAAAAGGGAGATCGGATAAAGCACTTTTTTTTTTTTTTTGAGATGGAGTTTCTCTGTTGTCGCCCAGGCTGGAGTGCAATGGCGCGGTCTTGGCTCACTGCAACCTCCACCTCCCGGGTTCAAATGATTCTCCTGCCTCAGCCTTCCAAGTAGCTGGGATTATAGGCATGCAGCACCATACCTAGCTAATTTTTGTATTTTTAGTAGAGATGGGGTTTCACCATGTTGGCCAGGCTGGTCTTGAACTCCTGACCTCGTGATCCCCCCGCTTTGCCTGATGCTATTTTTGTCCCTAGAGGATTCATCTCAAGAGAAATGCAGGACGAGTATTTACACAGGTTAACTGCTTTTCCTGACCTGTGTGGCCCTAGGATCAGGTGTATCAAAAGACACGAAGATCATCCTGGGCGGCATAGTGAGACTTCATCTTTACAAAAACTTTTAAAATTAGCCAGGTGTGATGGTGCATGCCTGTAGTCCTAATTACTTGGGAGGCTGAGGCAGGAGGATCACTTGAACCCAGGAATTTGAGGCTGCAGTAAGCTATGATCAAACCACTGCACTCCAGCCTGGGTGACAGAGTGAGACCCTATCTCTCAAAAAAAAGAAAAAAAGGCGGCCAGGTGTGGTGGCTCATGCCTGCAATCCCAGCACTTTGGGAGGCTGAGGGCCGGGGGTGGGGGTGATCACCTGGGGTCAGGAGTTCGAGACCAACCTGACCAACATGGAGAAACCCCGTCTCTACTAAAAATACAAAATTAGCTGGGCGTGGTGACAGGCATCTGTAATCCTAGCTACTCGAGAGGCTGAGGCAGGAGAATCGTTTAAACCTGGGAGGTGGAGGGTGCGGTGAGCCAAGATCGCACCATTGCACTCCAGTTTGGGCGACAAAAGCGAAACTCCATCTCAAAAAAAAAAAGTACATAAGGCTAATTTCTAAAGTGCCAGGGATCTGAGTAAAAAAACTTATTCATTCAAACATCTACCTATTCTGTCATTTCCATAATAAGGGCATCTACCCCCCTTCAAGAGCAGTGAGTTCTGACTTTGGTTAGATAGTCCAATCAGTCTGTAGACTATGACATGCTAAATCTATACAAATATCTTTAGGCAACAGCTAACACTGAAACAATAGCTACTTTTCTGTGTACGACTTTCTCCCTGGGGAAGCAAATTTTGCTTCAGTCTCTTGTGGGATGTTAGGAGGTAGTCTGTCCATGAGTTAAAAGAGCTCCCGTTGCAGTGGAGTGAACCAGCTCACAGGTTGATAAGGAAGGAGGTGCATTTTCACATTTCACTTCATGATTTCCTGCCCGCGGTGTGGGTCCTCACAGAAAGGTAACTAGGACTCCAATTATCTTGCTTTAATCTTGGCATTTTAAATGTTTATGCAAAGAAAGTACAACTGACTCATTCATCTGATCACTTCCAAGAGGGAGAGGGAAGGCTCCGAGTCACCGGCCCAAGATCCCCAAGGGGCCGGTGCCCAGAGCCAGCCCTGCGAGCATAGCCAGAGGATGATGTCAGGGCTTCCCAAAGCAGGTCCTTGTCATCACACCCCTGACGCGTCTGCAGGGACAATAGCCAGCACACCGCTCTCCGTCAGCTCCCAGCCAGTCTCATGCTGGGGGAGATTGGAGCGGAGGCCCAGGGTCACACCACGGAGCCAGTAGACTTGGTCGTTCCAGAGGCAGTCAGATAAGGTGACCTTTGTCCCTCTCTGCATGGGCTTGGCCTGAACAGGAAGGAGAGGGAGTGGCATGCCAGCCTTTCCACCCACACTCCTCCTACTCTGAGGAGGGTCCGCCTTTGCTTTCCCAGCATGAACCTCTAGGGACCAACCGGTTTTTCTGGTTCTAGAGTTGTGCTGACCTTTGCCAAGCTGACCAGAGGATAAACTGCCTCCCGGGTGGTCTGTTTATTTCTCGAGGATGTTACACTTGAGACAAACAGATGCTCCTACCAAAAAACAATAGCAACAATAACCGCAAGAAATTATTCATCACTTACACGTCAGGAACCAGGCCCCGTGCTTTCCATATGTTGTTACCTAATCCTTGAAACCCTGAGAGCTAGCTACTATGATGATGATTTCCATTTTATAGATGGGGACACTGAGGCTCAGAGAGGTCAAATAACTTGCCAACAGTCACGCTATCCCTGAAATGGTAGAACCAAAAAGCAAACTCAAAAGCGCCTGACTCCAGAACCCAGGGCCTTGTGGACCACACCGAACACCGTAGGTGGCGTTCATGCCAAACGGAAGCCACTGCTATGTACTTACAGGAACGCTTTCACTGTTAAGGTTTTTCCCATTGACAGCGACTGAGTCAAGTCTATAGCTGTGTGTGGGCTCCCTGCCCTTGCCCTCGTCTTCTGCCCTGGCAGTGGCAAATCTAAACCAGCCACTAGTAACCCTGAAGGAGTGGTGATTGACAGGGGCCCCCATGGTGGGGTCTTGTGGCCTGGACAGCGACCAGTGGTCCTCAGTGCAGCTGTCAGAGGGTTCTAACCTGGCACATCGTGCTTTTTAGATACCGGAGAAGAGTCATATTTGGGCCGTGGCACTCATCCTGGTTGTTTACGCAGGTGTAAAGCTGTCCTTGGGATGGAGTTCCAAGCGCTCAGGGTTTCCTGATTTCATTGAGTTAAGCATGGGAATGTCCCTCCTGTGCTACCCCTGCCCTACGTACCCCCAATTGTCTCCTACAAGCAATGTCTCTCCAGGGGTTGGCTCCTAAAATAGCCCTCTCCCCCGGCTGAAAGCACTTCTTTGTCATCCTCCCCAACCCAACCCTGCTAATGGCCACTCTATCATTTCTCATCCACGCACCCCATCCTTTCATTGTCAGACGCACCCCTCTCCCTTTCTGCTGTCCTGTCCACCGCTGACAGTCACTTCAGGCTCCATTCAATCCCACCTCCTCCGGGGGGCTTCTTGGACAACTTCGCATCGCTCTCTCCTCCCTGTAACCACCACTAGCACTCACCAGGCAGTCTGGCCCGTGACAGATTCTCTGATTGTGTCCCATCGAGATACAAGGATCTCCTTTCTCATGGTTTTCTGTCTCTTCTCTTAGCCGTATCTTATCTGATCACACCTCAGCTTGTCTCTACTCCTCTTAAAATGGGAAGGCTGGAGTTAAACGCAATAGCTTAGGAATGCTCTGTCCAGCCCTGGGGAAGGAGGGATAGATCACCTGCACCTTTATTCCAGATACTCAACTTCTAGACTTTTGCACATCATTCTAGTGCTTCGACCTGAGGTCACCAAATGCCAGGTGTCAGAGTGGAAAGGGCTGATTCACTGGCGGTAACTTCAGGGCTCCAACAGTCTTTCCACCCCTTCACTAAGGCAAGTCCAAATAAAATTCATTGGGACTCTCCCTTCCCAGAATCCCTTGCTTTTCGTTCCTGAAAAGCAAGATGTCACAGTCAGTCCCTCAGATCCCAAAAATTCAGCTATTTTGTGGCATTCCAGAGACACCCTTAGTATATGACCTATGTATACAGAGTAGGCCGGGCGCGGTGGCTCAACCTGTAATCCTAGCACTTTGGGAGGCTGCGGCAGGCGGATCACAAGGTCAGGAGATCAAAACCATCCTGGCTAACATGGTGAAACGCTGTCTCTACTAAAAATACAAAAAATTAGCTGGATATGGTGGCACGTGCCTATAGTCCCAGCTACTTGAGAGGTTGAGACAGGAGAATCGCTTGAACCCAGGAGGAGGAGGTTGCAGTGAGTCGAGATTGTGCCACTGCACTCCAGTCTGGGCAACAGGGCGAGACTGCATCTCAGAAAAAAAAAAAAAAAAAGTAGAGATGTTGGTCATTTTCTATGCTACCCCTGCCCCACCTACCCCCCCATCAACCGGGCAGGCTGATGATGTTCCGTAAACCACACAATGGCGTCACCTGCTGACTTCCAGGAAGGATGACTAATTCTGCCACCCCCTCTGCCAGGTGAGTCTGAGATTCCAAAGGCTAGCACTGCTGTCCTAGTTCAGTCCCGAAATAACTGGGTGGACCAGACCTTACAATGTGTTCATTTATTAAAAAGAAACGAGAAGGCTGGGTGCAGTGGCTCACACCTGTAATCCCAGCACTTTAGGAGGCCGAGGTGGGTGGGTCACTTGAGGTCAGGAGTTCAAGACCAGCCTGGCCAACATGGTGAAACCCTGTCTCCACTAAAAATACACAAATGAGCTGGGTGTGGTGGCACATGCCTGTAGTCCCAGCTACTTAGGAGGCTGAGGCCAGAGAATCACTTAAACCTGGGAGGCGGAGGTTTCAGTGAGTCGAGATCACGCCACTGCACTCCAGCCTGGGTGATAGAGCAAGACTCCGTCTCAAAAAAAAAAAAAAAAAAAAGAAAGAAATGAGAAAACGTGCCCCTTTCCTGAACTATTAGGAAGTCTAACCAAGTTGGCTGTTTTTGCTATTGCTGCCACTGCTAGGTGAACTCCTCATCCAACTGCTATTGTTATTATTTGCTCTCTCTCCACTCAAAACAATGGAAGTTGGGTTTTCGGAGGATAACAGGAGAAACCCCTCTCTCTTCCTTCTCTTAACGTCTCTACCCACATGTTAGAATATGTAGAAAATGTTGCAATTTGGTTAATTTCCTCTAATGTGTACACACCTGGGATATGATACCCTGTGTGGAGACAGGAGGGGTCTTTGTCACGAGAAGTATCAGATCAGAGAAGGTTCACATGGATTTAGACTGAAGGAAGTGGGCAGGGGAGGTAAGATGGCGAAGCTCTCAGACAGAGGGTCCCGCTGGGCAGAGAAGACTGGCTGCCCTGAGAGTCTAATGAAGTCACATGCAGGGTCTCTGACAATGTGAATGGCACTGGCCCAGCCAGGGCACGTGCCATGTGGATCCTAAGAAAATACAGTGACTTCTGGAATGTGGAACAGTTAACCCCCTAACCCCCACCCACCCACCTACCTACTGCCTGCCTACCTGACCCTCAGTAATACGCATCATCCCCCGTTTTGTTTTGTTTTGTTTTGTTTTGTTTTGTTTTGAGACAGGGTCTTGCTCTGTCACCCAGGCTGGAGTGCAGTGGCGTGATCTCGGCTCACTGCAAACTCTGCCTCCCGGGTTCAAGCGATTCTCCTGCCTCAGCCTCCCGAGTAGCTGGGATTACAGGCGCCTGTCACCGTGCCTGGCTAATTTTTTTTATTTTTAGTAGAGACGGGGTTTCACCACGTTGGCCAGGCTGGTCTCAAATTCCTGACCTCAGGATCCACCTGCCTTGGCCTCCCAAAGTGCTGGGATTACAGGCATGAGCCACTGTGTGCAGCCACATTAGGCATTTTTCTAAGGTATGAGTTTCTATGATGAACATGTGTGACTTTTATATTCATGGAAAAGCAGTAATGACTTTTATAAATAATCCATGGAGCAAAAATGCTCAGCCCCAAACCATTCCCAGTTAGCAGGCCGCCCCGGGCCTGTGACTGGAGTTTCCCCCTGCCCTGTCCTTGCACGGCCTCCTTCCTGATGTGACACTTGAATGCCTGTGAGAGGGCCTGTGACAGATGCCAGCAGTGGTGGCGATGACAAGCCCAAAGCCACATTTGTTCCATTACTTCCAGCTCCTCGTTGCCTTTCCAATCCCTGCAGTGAGAGCTCCTTTCTCTTATCTGCACAAGACAAGAGTCAAAAGTTCTTGTCGGGGCGATTGCAGAATATCGGGCTGGAAAACTTCCTGATAATACCTAAATTCCTTTAGCAGAGCAGTCCCTGGAATGGGGTCAGGAGAGCTATGTGGCTTCAGTACATTGTGTACTGTGCAGCTGGATAATAAACCAGATGAAATGTGGCAAATAAAAACGTAAGGGACATATAAGGATGTCATTCTAGTCCCATCTGGTGTGATAACCCCTCTCCCACACCAATTTTTCTGTTCCCTTTGCAAAACCATGCAGGCTGCTGAGGAAGAGTCCCTGCTTGTGTGAGCCATTGAGGAGTTCCAAAATAGACACAAAGATACGAGGAATACAAAGAAATTCCAAATAATGAAAAATAAGGATCAAGCTGAAGTTTCTGAGACACATTTATGGCTTTTGTAAACAGTCATGCACTCGTTGAATGGCTCTTCGGGACACGGTGGTGACATTAGCTAATTCTGACATTTAGGAATTTAAACTCAGTAGCTGTCCTCGCTTATCCTTATGAACAAAGTTTGCTAAACGTTGTGTGCTGTGTGCCCCGCTTTATGTTTGAAGATGATGCAAACGGCAGGCTGTCATCTCGATTCCGTTTCTCATGGTAAAACCCAAGGGACATGGGCGCATGCTCCCACCACATTTTCCTCTGGCCTCATTCTGCACCCAGCATTCCCTGTTCTTTCCTTCTCCTTCCCCAGTTTAGTTTCAAAAACATATGGGTTCCCATAGAAAACGGGAAGATGTGCAGAAACCTGAGAATAAAGTTTAACGAATGATGACAGACCTTTGATAGAGCACTCTTTCCTACACGCCAAACAAACCACTTTTTTATAAACACAATAATTTAAAGTACAGCTTCACTCTTACCTAAACTTAAAACAAACTGGAGAGAGAGAGGGGTGTATTTTTAATAGAAGTGACACATTGAAGCGTTTCTAAAAAAGCTCTTTGACTCTCCTAAGCCACTCACTGAGTTCCTGGATTTCACCCCCTCAGGTAACCAGGTGAGTTTCTCCAAATCCACGGATGCTTTTGCTTTTGAAGAGGACAGCAGCAGTGATGGGCTTTCTCCGGATCAGACTCGAAGTGAAGACCCCCAAAACTCAGCGGGATCCCCGCCAGACGATAAAGCCTCAGAGACCCCTTCGACAGGTTCTCTGGGGACAAACCAGGTAAAAAACAACAACAAAAAAAAAGTAAAACAGCATCTCGGTGTATTATCGTTTCACAGTCTTAAAATCTGTTACAGCTGGTTTTGCTTAGAGAACCCGGAGATGTCCCTGGCTGCCACGGCATTTCGATGCCCCTTCTCACTCTGTTCAGCACAGGCCTCTGTGTGGGGTGACAAAAGCTCCAGAAAACGCTGAAAGAGAACTTCCAGAACTACATCCTTTAACTTATCCATTAAAGCATCTGCTCTGCCAAGCAGATACTTTTAATCTCCATTTTTATGGACAAAGTAGCTAAGGCTCAGTGATATTGGATGACTGGCCAACAATCTCCCAGCTAGAAAGTGCCAGAGCCGGGACTGATTCAAAGTTCACCATCTCTCTGTGCACTGAGGACTCGCTACAGGGCTCTGGGGAGTGCAGAGAAGGAAACGCTGGCTCTCGCCAAGGCAGGGAGGCCCACGTTGCTTCTACTCTTAGCAGGTTTCTACCTAGCAAGCTGAGCAAAATTCAGCCCCAACCCAACCGTAGCATTCACCTCTTTCTGGACAAATCTACAAACCCTTGAGCATGAGGAACGTGTATTGAGAATACTCTTAAAGCACATTTATAAAGAATAATGATTATGGGCCGGGCGCGGTGGCTCACGCCTGTAACCTCAGCACTTTGGGAGGCCGAGGTGAGCGGATCACCTGAGGTCAGGAGATCGAGACCAGCCTGGCCAACAAGGTGAAACCCCATCTCTACTAAAAATACAAAAATTAGCCAGGCATGGGGGTGCACGCCTGTAATCCCAGCTACTCAGGAGGCTGAGGCAGGAGAATCATTTGAACCCGGGAGACGGAGGTTGCAGTGAGCCAAGATCATGCCACGGCACTCCAGCCTGGGCCACGAGAGAGAAACTCCGTCTCAAAGGAAAACAAAAAAGAATGATGATGATTATGAACAACAGCTCCAGCCACATATTAAGTGCTCATTCTGGGCCCGGGGCAGTGCCAAGTGCTTCGCAAAATTTCCTCATTTGAAATCAGAGACCTCTCCAAGTAGGTATCATCGAGGTTGATTCTGACAGAGGAGGAACTAAAACTCTGTGAGGCCGAGCAACTGGGTGGGCTCTAGAAATACGGCGGAGTGCCAGCCACGCTGGGGAAATCCAGCCAGAGGGTATTCATGGAGCCCCTAAGAGAAATGCCCGCGGGCGTCCACATATGAGGGGAAGGAGATGCGTAAGTGTGGAAGCCAGATGTGAGCTCTTCCAATTCTGCCTCTATCCGGAGAGTCCTTCAGACCCGCAGTCCCTTCTCTTTAGGAAGGATTTACCCCTCCTGGCCTCATGTAAATTGTGCAATGAACTGAAATTAGATATATTTGAAAGCTGGGGTTTTTTTTTTTCCCTCCCCACTGAAAAGTACCATACAGATATTAGGGACAGTTAAAATAATTATCATTCAGTGCCTCGTTTCCCAAAACCATGCCAGTTACTGTTTATCGTCATGCCTATCTTCACCCCATCAGAGCAAACCTAACGCTGCCAAGGAGAAAAAGTGAAATGGGAGGAAAAAAGGGAGGCATGGAAAGCTGAGCTGAGTTATTCGTGTGTTTATTGTGCAAGAGTTTATAATCAAAGCATTTTTTCCTTCCCCTGCAAGCCACAGTTGGTCTTTGCAGCCAAATTTCTTTGATAACATCAAACGGTATATCAGATCATTTGTACACATTATTCTGACAGTAAATTCCTCAGCTTCTGATTTAAGAATGGTTTGAGGAAAAGGCAAGTTCTTTTCTGCTTCACCTTAGGAGAGGGAAAAAAGAGAACAAGCACCTAACAATGCCAGGCAAGATGCGAAAGTCGTTGTATGTCATTTCTCCCGGCATTCATGTTTGACAGATGAGGACCCTGAGGCTCCAAGAGAAAAGAATCCTTCAGGCCTTTGACAGGTGCCAGGAAGGGCTCAGGGAAGAACTGCAAAGCTCATTCCTAACCCCCGCATGGAGAGATCATGGGCAGCCCTGGCTCCATTTTGTCAGAGTTGAAACACAAGAATGTAGGAGAGAAAGAGAAAATAATTTTTCCCTTTACAGACTCTGCCTCTGATAAAGGTTTCTTATGTCTTTATACACATGCATACGTACACACACACACTCACATATGTATACACACAAAACCACATGTACATATACATGCCTGTGTGCACGCATGTATTCACATATGTGCATACACATACACGAGACATGTGCACATATATACACATGTATATACCTAACATATGCACACATATATGCACACACATGCACAGAAGCATGCATGCACATGCACACATGCATGCACATATACACACTCAGACACACACTTGGACATACACACACACACACTTGCACACACTTGCACACACTTGCACACACACACTTTCCCTTTCTCTGCTAACATTCTTTTCCTCTACCTTGTTCATTGTCCTACTTTCCCCCCACATTCCTACACCCACTCTTCCCTGCTGCTTTCTTTTTCAATTGCATTATCAAGACAGGTGGACCTTGTCACAGACAGGTGGAATGCTCACACAGAGAGACCAGATGTCCCAGTTTGCCTAGAACAGACCAGTTTTATACCTGTCTTTGGAATCGTTACTTAGAATGATTCCCTTTCTCTCTCAAAAGTGTTCTCAGCTGGATAACAAGCATATATATATACTCACACACACACACATATACACACACACATACATATACACACACACACGTATACATATATACACACATATATGTATGTGACTCCTCCCCCTGGGAAGGTAGGCTGATGTTTACTCGGGTAAGAAGCTAGGATGAAAGCAGCAGAGGTGTATGTTCACGGACTCTGACATTTCTGTGTCACACAACTTATTCCTGTAGCTTCCTAATATCCGTAACATTTGGATTTCAGGATCTTGCTTCTGGCTCAGAAAACGACAGAAATGACTCAGCCTCCCAGCCCAGCCACCAGTCAGATGCGGGGAAGCAGGGGCTTGGCCCCCCCAGCACCCCCATAGCCGTGCATGCTGCTGTAAAGGTACGATCGCACCAGCCTCGGAGCCCCGCCTGAACGCGCGGCTCACGGAGCCAACTTGAAGCACAGCTTTCTGAGTTAGGTCTGACAACACGAGGAGAGTTACACGGAGGACCGTGCAGAGGTTCGGCTCACTGGGAGGGTCACAAAACAGGAGATGGGAAATGGGTCACCAGTGTATATGGACCAAGATTTCATTATCCGTGCAGCACAGCAGAGGCCACCTCTGCCGTGGAGAAAGCTGTGGATTTGCATTTCTTTGGGATCACAGCTTAGCCAGCATGTTTCCAAAGATTTCGTAAGCTCACCCTTGAGGTAGATACAACTGATTGTAAAGCAGGATTTGCAAGTTTCGTAAAACAGGTATACAGCCGTTGAATTTTATGCAAGGGAAGTATCCCTGAAAAGCTTGCATAAAGTAACATTTACATCATTCAGGCCAGTCTTCCGATGGAAATAAACACGGAATTTCATTCACAGTAGGCAGGTAGTTAGACTCATTATAGCAAATGTTTCGTTTTCTCAGCATTATCTTTTTGTTAATTTTTATTTTTATTTCAATAGTTTTGGGGGTGCAGGTGATTTTTGGTTACATGGGTAAGTTCTTTAGTAGTGATTTCTCTTTTTTTTCTTTTCTTTTCCTTTTTTTTTTTTTTTTGAGACAGAGTTTCTCTCTGTTGCCTAGGCTGGAATACAGTGGCACGATCTTAGCTCACTACAAGCTCCGCCTCCCAGGTTCAAGTGATTCTCCTGCCTCAGTCTCCTGAGTATCTGGGACTACAGGCACCAGCCACCATGCCCAGCTAATTTTTTTGTGTTTTTAGTAGAGACGGGGTTTCACCGTGTTAGCCAGGATGGTCTCCAACTCCTGACCTCGTGATCCGCCCGCCTCGGCCTCCCAAAGTGCGGGGATTACAGGCGTGAGCCACCACACCTGGCCCTTTAGTGGTGATTTCTGAGATTTTAGTGCACCCATCACCTGAGCAGTGTACACTGTAGGCAATATGTAATCTTTTATCCCTCACCCCACTCCCAATCTTCTCCCAGTCCCCAGATTCCATTACATAATCTTATGCCTCTGCATCCTCATAGCTTAGCTCCCACTTATAAGTGAGAACACATGATATTTAGTTTTTCATTCCTGAGTTACTTCACTTAGAATAATGGCCTGCAGCTCCATCCAAATTGCTGCAAAAGACATTATTTCGTTCTTTCTTATGGCTGAGTAGCATTCCATGTTGTATATGTACTACATTTTCTTTATCCACTTGTTGATTGATGGGCACTTAAGTTGGGTCCATATCTTTGTACTTGCGAATTGTGCTTCTATAAACACCAGCGTCGTATCTCACAGTACACAGGCTGCTCTCTCTTCAGTTAACTGGATGCCTGGTAATCATGTGGCCTTCTTCATAATGTTTTATCCCAAATCACTTTTTTTTTTTTCTTTTGAGACGGAGTTTCACTCTTGTTGCCCAGGCTGGAGTGCAATGGTGCGATCTCAGCTCATCGCAACCTCCACCTCCCGGGTTCAAGTGATTCTCCTGCCTCAGCCTCCCCAGTAGCTGGGATTACAGGTGCTCACCACCATGCCTGGCTAATTTTGTATTTTTAGTAAAGACAGGGTTTCTCCATGTTGGTCAGGCTGGTCTTGAACTCCTGGCCTTAGGTGATCGGACTGCCTCGGCCTCCCAAAGTGCTGGGATTACAGGCGTAAGCCACTGTGCCTGGCCTCTCTCAAATAACTTCTGACTGATTTGGGAACACGTTTTCTCAGCTCGAGTGCCACCACTTAATGAATGTTAAAATGACTCATGGGATTTAAGAAAGATGGTAAATTGAAGTAAAAATCAACGATATAGTAATAGTTTTATGGTCTAATGGATGATAGACACTTCAGTTTCTCAGTAAGGCTCCCCCACCGAACCACAAGAGCTTAAACCCATCTGAAAATTCACTCAGCTCAACAGGTTTGAAATTATGTGACTATCAATGCATTTTGTTCATTGCAGGGGAAGGAGGAGGAGATGAGTCCCATTATTTCTAAAGCTGAGTATAAAGAGAAATGTTATTCATATTTCTATCGCAGTATTTAAATTTTGCATAATTCAAATTAGCAGCCGGGCCCGGTGGCTCACACCTGTAATCCCAGCACTTTGGGAGGCCGAGTTGGGCGGATCACCTGAGGTCATGAGTTCGAGACCAGCCTGGCCAACATGGTGAAACCTCGTCTCTACCAAAAAATGTAAAAATTAGCCAAACGTGGTGGTGCGTGCCTGTAGTCCCAGCTATTCGGGAGGCTGAGGCAGGAGAATCGAATGGCTTGAACCCGGGAGGCGGTAGTGGCAGTGACCCGAGATCGCAATCACTGCACTCTAGCCTGGTCGACAGAGCGAGACTCTGTCTCAAAACAAAACAAAACAAAACAATTCGCAAAGCCTTCAACCTCACTGTAGTAGAAAGTATGATAGAAGCCCAGGAGATGAACAGATCACTTTCAATGAAAAGGGCGATTCTTACAGACACCCAGCTGGTCCCGGCAGGCTGGCTATTTGTAGAAGAGCCATCATTTTTTTCTGCTTGGTCAACAAACACACACAACCTTAGTATGCCCTGGGCTCGAAAAGTGAATAGTAGTAGTAGCCTTTACCCCACACTATCCAGAGTAAATGATCCGATTTCAGTACCTTCTGGAATGTGCTAAGGCAACACAGAGAAAAAAAGCTCCTGGACCCCCGACTTAGCTGCAGGACCCTGCCAGGGCTGCAGCTCCCATCCTTCCCAGACAAGGCAAGCCCTAGAATGAGGTGACAACAGCAGCTGATCTGGAGCAAGCCAGGGCAGAGCTGGTTTCGGGAGCCCTGCAGAAACTCTCCAAGGACAGAAGACTGATTAATTAACTAGAATGCTAATCGATTAGTAAGCAGGGAGAAACGGAGCCACCAAACACACAGAAATACTTGTGCTCATTATTCATTAGTCGCCAGGAAGAAGTCTCTTTGGAAAACAAAAGAGCCTTTGGGGGTGCACTGCGCTGAGTCCAAGCGAGTTGTAAGCTCCTTTGGGTAAGGTCACATTCAGATGTGTAGTTTGTGGTTGAAGTGGAGAAGCTGCCAAGTCAGAATATCCCTGCCAGCTGTTCAGGAGCCCCCTCTTCTGGACACCGGTGGTAACACACTTTTCTTCCAATGTTCCCCCAAATCCTTGATCACTTGAGGTCATGACATCCATGTTCTTCATTTCAACCTTCTGTAATAAAGTCAGGGTTTGAAAATTCCGTTTTTTTGTTTTTTTGGTTTTTTTTGAGGGGGAGTCTCGCTCTGTCACCCAGACTGGAGCGTAGTGGCGCAGTCTTGGCTTACTGCAACCTCCGCCTCCTGGGTTCAAACTATTCTCCTGCCTCAGCCTCCCAAGTAGCTGAGACTACAGGCATCCACCACCATGCCCAGCTAATTGTTTCTATTTTTACCAGAGATAGGGTTTCACCATGTTGACCAGGCTGGTCTTGAACTCGTAACCTCAAGTGATCCGCCCACCTCCACCTCCCAAAGTGCTGGGATTACAGGCGTGAGCACCGCGCCCAGCCTGAAAATTACTTTTTTTAAACCTGATAACAGGATGGACCCATTCCTTCCTAAATACAAAAGTCTTTTATTTCAGGAGCAGGTTATAGACACAATTACCTGCTCATTGACTACCTGTTATTATTTCAATATTATCTTTTATAGTCTTTATACCGATTCGTGAGAGAAAAAGTAAAGAATATTTTCTCCAACTTGCAGATGAGGAAACTGAGATGAATTAAAGTTAAGTGATTGTACCACTTTCAAATATGTGTCTTATCTTCCAAGACTATACCCTTAACTTCCTGATTCAGTGTGTCCGAATCATGCAATACATGCTTTGGGTTCCGACTCTGGGAAGTGTTCCAGTAGGTGGATAACCCTTCCCATAATAAGTAAAGTATCCTTATTTCAAAAGGTGTTGCTTCCTGATCTTTCATCGGTATTTGGCAGGCAGGCGAGAGGGTGTTAAGCAGGCAGATAGGCAGGGTTTATCTTACTTTCAGTCCAAAGCAACAAATAACCACATTCTAGACTTTCAAAGAAAATCTTAGTTTCATCTAAGTTTATGTCATTAATAAGTCAACTTATTAAGTGTTTAACTAAAGGTGACTGCCCATATGCATATGAACATTCTTTTGTTGTTGTTGCTGTTGTTTTGTTTTGTTTTGAGATGGAGTTTCGCTCTTGTTGCCCAGGCTGGGGTGTAGTGGCGCGATCTCATCTCACTGCAACCTCTGCCTCTCGGGTTCAAGCAATTCTCCTGCCTCAGTTTCCTGAGTAGCTGGGATTACAGGCACCCGCCACCACGCCCAGCTAATTTTTGTATTTTTAGTAGAGATGGGGTTTCACCATGTTGGTCAGGCTGGTCTTTAACTCATGACCTCAAGTGATCCACCCGCCTCGTCCTCCCAAAGTGTTGGCATTCCCGGTGTGAGCCATCGCGCCCAGCCACAAAAGAACTTTCTACAAATAGTCTTAAGATCAGAAGACTTTGTTAGGCCATCAGTTGGTTTTAGGTTAGGAGAATGCATTCATTGAAACACAGGATTACATTTTGCTGTACTCCAGAAAAGAAAAATTCTGGAGCTGCTTCTAAGATTCAACTTTCCCTGTCTAAGGAGTGTCCTTCCAGTGTGATACATTTGCAGTGAATTTGTTCATTAGCAACGTTAGTGTTCTAGGAGCTCTTTGTACATCATGCCTTTGCTATATTGTATTTCTGAGGTTCAAGAATGGCCATCAGACAAAACTGCCTCACAATGTGTCCATGATGCAAAGTCATTCTCAGTCATGGCCTAAAGCACATGCCATTTCCTCATCCTCTTTGCAGTCCAAATCCTTGGGTGACAGTAAGAACCGCCACAAAAAGCCCAAGGACCCCAAGCCAAAGGTGAAGAAGCTTAAATATCACCAGTACATTCCCCCAGACCAGAAGGCAGAGAAGTCCCCTCCACCTATGGACTCAGCCTACGCTCGGCTGCTACAGCAACAGCAGCTGTTCCTGCAGCTCCAAATCCTCAGCCAGCAGCAGCAGCAGCAGCAACACCGATTCAGCTACCCAGGGATGCACCAAGCTCAGCTTAAGTAAGTCCAGCAAGCCTGGGAGAGTGGCTGTGGGCAGAGGTTGAGAAGGCTGTCTGTTAATATCTCTCTGATGTACATGGGGCCAGCACCATGGGGCCTAGCAAGTCCTGTATTGCACCATTTCCTCATCCAGTATGTTTGGAAGGTGATTCAATTTAGAAACTATGCACACCTTTTCAGAGCCATAAGACTGGGAGGAAGCGAATACAGGGCCCTCTTTATCTGCAGATGTATGCCAAACCCTCAGTGGATACCTAAAACCTCAGATAGTACTGAACTCTACGTATAGTGTATTTTTCTTAGGCATACATATCTATGATAAGGTTTCATTTATAAATTAGGCACAGTGAGAGATTAACAATAATAGCTAGCAACAACATAGAACAATTATAGCAAGATACTACAATAAAAAGTATGTGGATGTGGTAGTTTCTCTCTCAAAATAACTTATTGTACTGTACACATCTATTTTGAACTACAGTTGACCTCAGGTAACTGAAATCTTGTAAAGTGAAACCGCCAATAAGGGGTGGACGACTATAAATCAGTGCCCTTGGTAAGAGGCCCCTTTGGGAAAAAGGAAAGGATTAGCACTTTCAAATTGGACTGTGGAATGTCTAAGAATGTGATATTGGAATTATGAGCAATTCCGATACACTTCTGCTTTTGGAAAGAACATTGCTGAGCAGCGGAGAGACACTCTCAAAGATTGACTCCTGAGCCCAGGTTGTGTGACCACATTGCTACGTCACCTTTTAAATGGTCAATATCCCTACACGTAAAGTTGAGGTATGGACTCCTCCTGTCATCCTCAGACTATGCTAGCAATTACGCCAAGCGCTAAACACAATCAAGCTTCACCAGGTGGGTTTGGCCTCCCCAGGACAGAGCAGCAGCTGAATCACAGGTGGATGTGTGCCACAGTCCCCACCACTCCCTCTTACCTCCCTAAACAAAGTTCAGATGTCACACACCACTTGCCATCTAGCCGGCCCTGTTGTTTTTCCTCACCCTGCTGCCTTCTGCTGGTTTATTATGTGCCTGACCCTTGCAGGCCATCACTTTGGGATCCGATCTAAACGCAAGTTATACCACCAATATTTGATTGTACCTGAAGTGCCTCTTTGTTTGTCTTTTAGAGAACCAAATGAACAGATGGTCAGAAATCCAAGCTCTTCTTCAACGCCACTGAGCAATACCCCCTTGTCTCCTGTCAAGAACAGTTTTTCTGGACAAACTGGTGTCTCTTCTTTCAAACCCGGCCCACTCCCACCTAACCTGGATGATCTGAAGGTATAGGATTTTGCATGAGTTTCTTTCTTTTTTTAAACAAATACAACAGTACGTTGTTAACAGCACCACGACCAACTGGTATCTGGAGTAAGAGAGTGGGAGGGAAAGAAGACTATAGGAAACGCTGAAGGAGGTGGTAGAATTTATCCTGCTGTGGTTGAACACCCCAGTTGACTAGCCCATTTTACGCAGCCGTAACAGGATACCGGAAACTGGGAAATTTGTGAAGAAAAGGAATTAATTTCTCACAGTTCTAGGGCTGAGAAGTCCAAGGACATGGCACCAGTATCTGGTGAATGCCACCCCATGGTAAAAGGGCAGATGGTGGAAGGGCAAGAGCATTTGAGATAGAGGGAAAAGACAAATGTTATGCTTATTTTACCATAGTAAAAAAATAATTTTTAAGTAGGCTATTTCTAGATAAGAGTAAGACAGGAGACAAGTAAGACAGGACATGCCTTAGTCACAGAGAAACATGATCCAGATATGAGAGTGCCATCTGTCAGACCCCTCAAAACCCACTTTTGGGAGGCTGAGGCAGGTGGATCCCTCTAGATACACATGCTCAGAAGCATTGGCTGGTGAGAGTTATAATAATTAGTGTAGGTATAAAGAGATGATGATGATGACGATGGTGCCTATCAATTTTTTTTTTCTTTTTTTGAGATGGAGTCTTGCTCTGTCATCCAAGCTGGAGTGCAGTGGCACAGTCTCGGCTCACTGCAAGCTCTGCCTCTCGGGTTCAAGCAATTCTTCTGCCTCGGCTTCCCTAGTAGCTGGGACTACAGGTGCCTACCACCACACCTGGCTAATTTTTGTGTTTTTAGTAGAGACAGGGTTTCACCAAGTTGGCCAGGCTGGTCTTGAACTCCTGACCTCAGGTGATTCACCAGCCTTGGCCTCACAAAGTCCTGGGATTACAGGCATGAGCCACCCTGCCCAGCCCCTACCAATTTGTATTTTTTAATATGAGCCATCCGTCATTTATTCTGTGTAGATTTGCTTTAATTTTCACCCCACAAGATAAGTTTTGTCTCCCCAGTTTAAAAAGTGAAAATAAAACCAGAATCATAGCGCCGGCGCAGTGGCTCACGCCTGTAATCCCAGCACTTTGGGAGGCTGAGGCGGGCGGATCACAAGGTCAGGAGATTGAGACCATCCTGGCTAACAAGGTGAAACCCCGTCTCTACTAAAAATACAAAAAAAAATTAGCCGGGCATGGTGGCAGGCGCCTGTAGTTCCAGCTACTCAGGAGGCTGAGGCAGGAGAATGGTGTGAACCCAGGAGGTGGAGCTTGCAGTGAGCGGAGATCACGCCACTGCACTCCAGCCTGGGGGACAGAGCGACACTCCGTCTCAACNCGGGCATGGTGGCAGGCGCCTGTAGTTCCAGCTACTCAGGAGGCTGAGGCAGGAGAATGGTGTGAACCCAGGAGGTGGAGCTTGCAGTGAGCGGAGATCACGCCACTGCACTCCAGCCTGGGGGACAGAGCGAGACTCCGTCTCAAAAAAAAAAAAAAAAAAAAAAAAAAAACCCAGAATCATAAAGAGGTCAAATGATAGGCAATTTAACCAGCTTATGAATGACAGAACTGAGGCTTGAAGCTAAGTAACTTATTTCAAGGGCTTTGCTATTGTATAAGAGACGAGTGGAAAGAGAGAGATGGGCAGGAGAGAACGTGGCTGGACTTGACCACTCACTGTGTGTATGGGGAGAGGCGCCGTCTGAGTCCTGGGAGAGTGACATCAGTGACAGAAAGAGGGAGAGTAGAATGAGGAGTTGATATGAAGGGACAGTGGCAAGTTCGTTCAGTTCGGGAAAGTCAAGTCTCAGGGACCAGCAGGACAACCGAGAGAAAAGACATCCATTTCCGTCAGTAAGAATTAGCCAGGCTGTGTTGTCAGGGGTGGGAAAAGAAATTTCAGAAGCATGTGTAATGTGTGGAGCATTGAACCTAGAAGGGTGAATGTGACTGACAAAGAACAAAATGGAAAGAGTCAGAAGGAAGGGGAGAAGAGGAATGAAGGAGACATATGATGCAGCCACAATTGGGGAAAGGAAGAAATAAGAGGGATGGATGAAGGTGACCCCCCCCAAATAGTAATCAGCAAGGTCATATAATGAGGTGACATTTGCAAGCAATTTTCACGTTTTGCTACATAAAAGGAAAAGAACACTGAGAGAAAAGTCTTTGACTTCTTTTTGAAAAGTTCATGGCTATATGTGACAGTATGTGGATAATTTTTTGTGTCCTATTAAAAAAAAAAAATTGGCCAGGCATGGTGACTCACGCCTATAATCCCAGCACTTTGGGAGGCCAAGGTAGGCAGATCATGAAGTCAAGAGATCAAGACCAGCCTGACCAACATGGTGAAACCCCATCTCTACTAAAAATACAAAAATTAGCAGGGCGTGGTGGCAGGCACCTGTAGTCCCAGCTACTTGGGAGGCTGAGGCAGGAGAATGGCGTGAACCCGGGAGGCGGAGGTTGCAGTGAGCCAAGATTACGCCACTGCACTCCAGCCTGGCGACAGAGCGAGACTCCATCTCAAAAAAAAAAAATTGGAGAGAGAGAGAGCATACCAGAGAGACGGAGAGAGACAGAGAGAGAGAGAGAGAGAGACTGAAAGTTTAAAAAACTGGGAGAATATCTTATTGATATTAAGAAATAATGATTCATATTTTAAGGTGTGATAATGTTATTGTATCTATGGTTTTTTAAGAGTACTTATCTTTTAGAGCTAGAGACCAAATTATTTGGATGAAATTATATGATTTGCTTCAAAATAATTCAGGAAAGGTAGGATAAGTGGGTTGGAGTATAAAATAAACAAGATTGGACATGAGTGATAATTGTTGAAGTTTGTTGATGAGTAGATAGGGTTCATTAGACTTTTCTATCTACTTTTGTGTATGTTTCAATTTTTCCATAATAGGTTTGAAAGTTATTAATGATTAAAACACCAGTGAATGTAGGAAAAAGGTGTATTCAAACCTTTGTCCTGAACAAGCCCATACAGTGTAATATTCTGAAGTTTAAGGTAAATTAAACTCAACCGTATTCATTTTATTTTAGAATATGAGCCACATTATTTAATAATGTAGTTAAATTATTCAGTGCCAAGATAGATTCTAAAAATAAATGTAGAACTCATCAATTTTAAGTAATTCAAAATTAAAACAATAATGAGATGCCATTTTGTACTTTTTCAAACCAGCAAATCTAAAAGATAATGATAAAACAATTCCAGCAAGACTGTAGGGTGAATAACTAAATAATTGCTAATGTAAGTTAATTCAATCCTTTCTGATAACTTTTAACTGATTATAAAGTAACATATATTGACTGTCGAAATATGATAGTATGTAGAAAAGTCAACAGTATTTTAAAAAATAATTAAGACTCACAGAAAGCAGATTATATTTCCTTCTAGGTTTAAAATGCATATAAACATTTTGTTTTAAAATAATTGTCTTGAAAAAATGATGTGTACATAAATTACTGGCATACTTCTTTTCTTAACACATCACGAACATTTTTCATAACTGTTAATATTCAATAAATTTTTTATTTTTAATAGCAGTATATCACTTCACCACCTAGTTAACATTCCACTGCTGGACACTTAACTAGCCACCAGATTTTGGCTATTCAAACTGTGATTTCAGTCCGGGCGCAGTGGCTCACGCCTGTAATCCTAGCAGTTTGGGAGGCCAAGGTGGGCAGATCACTTGAGGTCAGGTGTTCAAAACCAGCTTGGCCAACATGGTGAAACCCCATCTCTACTAAAAATACAAACAATTAGCCGGGTGTGGTAGTGCACACCTGTAATCCCAGCTACTCAGGAGGCTGAGGCAGGGGAATTGCTTGAACCCGGGAGGTGGAGGTTGCAGGGAGCTGAGATCGTGCCACTGCACTCCAGCCTGGGTGACAGAGCGAGACTCTGTCTCAAAACCTATATCTATATACACGTGAATTAACATAATAATATTAGTAAAACTTTATATTGCACGAACACTTGCCAGGCACTATTCCAAGTGCTATATATATATGATTTCATTGACCTTTGTGCCTACATTTGTTAGTTTCTCTGATTATTTCCTCAGGCTAGAATAAAATTCCTGAATGAAATATATTAATATTGTCTAAAGTTTTTGATATATATTGTAAAATTTCTGCCCTGAACGTTTGTGTCAGTCTGTTCCCAGAAGCGGCCCTTCTCAAGCAATCATGTGTGAACTGAATCACCCGGGCTCTTGGTAGCAATGCAGATTCTGATTCAGGTTTGCGGAGGGGCCCAAGATTCTGCATTTCCAACTAGCTCCCAGGCGATGCTGATGCTGTTTGTCTAAGGGCCATACTTTGAATAGCAATGTAGTAAAGAGCTTTTCAAAAATGTTGTAATTGGGGGTGGGGCGCTGTGGCTCACGCCTGTAATCCCAGCACTTTGGGAGGCTGAGGTGAGTGGATCATCTAAGGTCAGGAGTTCCAGATCAGCCTGGCCAACATGGTGAAACCCCATCTCTACTTAAAATACAAAAATTAGCGCAGTGTGGTGGTGCGCACCTGTAATCCCAGCTACTTGGGAGGCTGAGGCGGGAGAATTGCTTGAACCCAGGAGGTGGAGGTTGCAGTGAGCCAAGATCACGCCACTGCACTCCAGCCTGGCCAACAGAGCAAGAGTCCGCCTGAAAAAAAAATTAATTTTAATTTTTGCTGCTACTTAACTAACACAAACTCTTATTCATTTGCCAATTTAATAAATACATATATATTCATTTGATTTGCACTTCTTGGATTACTAATGATGATATACATACATTACAGTCCATATTTTAAATTTTATTTTTGTTTCTGAAAAGCTGGATCATATATCCCTTGTCCATTTTTATGTTGGGTATCAATCTTCTTTTTAATCAATTAGCGCACTTGATACATTGAGCTTTTTAACACTTTATTATTTGTGTTGCGATTAGTTTTTCCCAAGGTAGCTATTCGTATTTGCGCTTTGTAGTTTCTTGACTTACAGAAGTTTTAAATTTTGTTTTCAATATTTTTCTCAAGCAATCTTTTCCTACAGATATCAGAATTTCCTTTAATATCAGAATATTTGCCTATAGTCTTCTGCTTTATGAAATTATTGAAATTTAGGTATTTAATATGTTTCCTGTTTTAATTACAAAAGAAATACATTTATGTGAAATATTTGGAACTTACAGATAAGGAGAACCATTGTTAACATTTTAGCATATTTTTATCTGGATAATTTCATATGCAAACATAGCTTTAAATATATATATATGTATATATATCCATACCTTGTTTATATAATTTTTAGAAAAATACAATCAATTCAAACTTTGTTCACTTATTACTATACCACAAGCAATTAATCATCCAATGTCAGCCAATATTTATAGCATCAGCTTTACTGGATCTGTAGTGTCCCATCATTTGCATACACCATCATTTACCTAACCAGTTCTCATATTTGTAGATATTTAGAGTTTCCAGTTTAAGAACATTATAAAAAATACAGGGATAAGATAATTACATGTGAATTAACATAATAATATTAGTAAAAGTTTATTTTGCACAACCATTTGCCAGGCACTATTCCAAGTGCTTTATGCATTTTAAGCCATTTTAACCCTCACAAAAATGCATAAAGTGTTATTCCCTCCATTTCCCAGAAGGGAAACTGAGGCATGGAGTGAGCGATCACTGAGTTAGTAACAGGCAGGGCCAGGATTTGAACCGATGGCCTTATCACCGCCTACTCTCTCAGTAGACGACTATTATCCAGCTGGTCTTTAAAATTAGGGTATAAATGTTCATAAGGAGCCGTGGTTCTCAAAGTCAGGTCTGGGCATCACCTGGGGACTTGTTAGAAATACATATCAACTGAGCCAGAAACCCCACAGTGGGGCCCTGCAGTCTGCATTGTAACACACCCTCCAGTGGTTCTGGTGCACGCTCAGGTTTGAGGAAGAGAACGTGGTAGGAAGAGCCCTCACCAAGGAAGCCAGAAAAGCTGCCGACTTCGCTGTACTTCAAGACTATTGTTGGAGGGTTTGTGTCTAAACCCAGGCGGACATGTTTTCTCATCTAGAAAATGGGGACACGGATCGCCATGAGGAATGACGGGCAGTAGATTAGATGACTTCTACCATTCATTCAAGCTGTACATTTGTATGACTCTAAGGCCCTGAATACACCATATATGATAAAGTTAAAAGTAATTGTTAAAATTGTGCAAAACTGGTTTATATCAGGGGTAGGAGAGGAAATTGGAAAGAAGTATGAAAAAGAGTGGGTATTGTAGAATTCCATTTGTGATGTTTTGAAGCTAATTTTATAATGAATACACTTTTAAAAATATGGTCGTTAAACAGCACACTGACCACATTCTGATTTCTTTAGGTCTCTGAATTAAGACAACAGCTTCGAATTCGGGGCCTGCCTGTGTCAGGCACCAAAACGGCCCTCATGGACCGGCTTCGACCCTTCCAGGACTGCTCTGGCAACCCAGGGCCGAACTTTGGGGATATAACGACTGTCACTTTTCCTGTCACACCCAACACGCTGCCCAATTACCAGACTTCTTCCACCAGCGCCCTCTCCAATGGTTTCTACCACTTTGGCAGCACCAGCTCCAGCCCCCCGATCTCCCCAGCCTCCTCTGACCTGTCGGTCGCCGGGTCCCTGCCGGACACCTTCAATGATGCCTCCCCCTCCTTCGGCCTGCACCCGTCCCCGGTCCACGTGTGCACCGAGGAAAGTCTCATGAGCAGCCTGAATGGGGGCTCTGTTCCTTCTGAGCTGGATGGGCTGGACTCCGAGAAGGACAAGATGCTGGTGGAGAAGCAGAAGGTCATCAATGAACTCACCTGGAAACTCCAGCAAGAGCAGAGGCAGGTGGAGGAGCTGAGGATGCAGCTTCAGAAGCAGAAAAGAAATAACTGTTCAGAGAAGAAGCCACTGCGTTTCCTAGCTGCCTCCATCAAGCAGGAAGAGGCCGTCTCCAGCTGTCCTTTTGCATCCCAAGTACCTGTGAAAAGACAAAGCGGCAGCTCAGAGTGTCACGCGCCGGCCTGTGAAGCGGCTCAACTCCAGCCTCTTGGAAATGCTCATTGTGTGGAGTCCTCAGATCAAACCAATGTACTTTCTTCCACATTTCTCAGCCCCCAGTGTTCCCCTCAGCATTCACCGCTTGGGGTCGTGAAAAGCCCACAGCACATCAGTTTGCCCCCATCACCCAACAACCCGCACTTTCTGCCCTCATCCTCCGGGGCCCAGGGAGAAGGACACAGGGTCTCCTCGCCCATCAGCAGCCAGGTGTGCACTGCACAGGTAAGAGCACCTTGCACCATGCCTGGTGCACACCTCTTTCTGGAAGTGGGTTACAAATTTTCTTTTCTTTTCTTTTTTTTTTTTTGAGGCGGAATCTCGCTTTGTCAACCAGGCTGGAGTGCAGTGGCGCAATCTCGGCTCACTGCAAGCTCCGCTTCCCGGGTTTACGCCATTCTCCTGCCTCTCAGCCTCCCGAGTAGCTGGGACTACAGGCGCCCGCCACCTCACCCGGCTAATTTTTTTTGTATTTTTAGTAGAGACGGGGTTTCACCGTGTTAGCCAGGATGGTCTCGATCTCCTGACCTCATGATCCGCCCGCCTCGGCCTCCCAAAGTGCTAGGATTACAGGCGTGAGCCACCGCGCCCGGCCGGGTTACACATTTTCAACTGCTAAAGAGCTAATGTCAGAACTTTAAATGTGAAGGGTTTACCAAAAGCATAGCAGCATCTCCCAGACACTACAATCCTTGAATCTCCATGGTAGACCAAATTCACTCATCCTCTAAGGCAGGGGTTGGCAAACTTGCTCTGTAAAGGGCCAGATGATAAATATTTTTTGCTTTGCAGGTCACACTGTCTGTGTCATCCCTACCCAATTTTGCCTTTGTATCACAAAAGCAGCCACAGACATCATGTAAGCAAATGCACATGGCTATGTCCCAATGAAACTTTATTTTAAAAAATAGTCAGTGAGGCCAGGCGCGGTGGCTCAAGCCTGTAATCCCAGCACTTTGGGAGGCCGAGACGGGCGGATCACGAGGTCAGGAGATCGAGACCATCCTGGCTAACACGGTGAAACCCCGTCTCTACTAAAAAAATACAAAAAAGTAGCCGGGCGAGGTGGCGGGCGCCTGTAGTCCCCGCTACTCGGGAGGCTGAGGCAGGAGAATGGCGTAAACCCGGGAGGCGGAGCTTGCAGTGAGCCGAGATCTGGCCACTGCACTCCAGCCTGGGCGGCAGAGCGAGACTCCGTCTCAAAAAAAAAAAAAAAAAAAAAAATAGTCAGTGAGCAAGACTTGGCTTGTGGGCTGCAGTTTGCTGACCACTGCTCTCAGGATTCCCAGGATTCCTTGGTTTCCACCCTTATCATAGGCCAAACCAATGCCTCAAACGTTTAAAGGGGAAATCATCAGATCTTACTCTTCATGTAATGGTCTGCATAGTGCAAACATTTACTGAGCACCTACTATGTGCCAGGCCCTGTTCTCATCTCTGGGAATTAGTGCTGAGCTAGACAAACAAAACTTTCTATTCTCATGGGAACAGAGACAGTTTAAAAGCAAATGAAACAATTTCAAAGTAAATTATGTACTATATTAGAAGATGATACATCTTTTTGGAGAAAAAGCCAAAGGGGGTGTGTGTGTGTAATTTGGAAGTTTGCTACTTTTTTCTTGAGATGGAGTCTCACTCTATCACCCAGGCTGGAGTACAGTGGCACGATCTTGGCTCACTGCAACCTCCGCCTCCCGGGTTCAAGTGATCCTTCTGCCTCGGCCTCCCAAGTAGCTGGGACTACAGGCACATGCCACCACGCCTGGCTAATTTTTGTATTTTTAGTAGAGACAGAGTCTCACCATATTGGCCAGGCTGGTCTTGAACTCCTGACCTCGTGATCTGCCCGCCTTGGCCTCCCAAAGTGCTGGGATTACAGGCATGAGCCACCATGCCCAGCTGGAAATTTGCAACTTTAATTAGAAGGGCCAGGGACATTTAGCAAAACCTTGAAAGCAGTAAAAAGAAAATGTTGTGGATATTTGGGGTGAAGGCATTGAAGGCAAAGGAGAAATAGCACATGCAGAGGCCCTGAGGTTGGAGCTTGTAGGGACTGTTCAAGGATCAGAAAGAGGGCCAGTGGCTGGACTAGAATGGGAGTGGTCATAGGAGATGGCTTAGGAGACTCACTAATTCAAAGACTAGGCAAAAGGGACTGACAAAGACTTTTATGCTCATGAGCTGAGGAATTACTAGGAAAGCCTATATAAGTCAAGTTGAGAAAGGTTACGTTATCAGAAGGTTCTGAAATCAACATTATTAGAAAAGGAATCGGAAGAAAACTCACATTAATTGAATACCTGCTAAGTGCCAACCATCAAGAGACACGTCTATGAGTAATCTCAGTTATTGTCACAAGAAACGTATGAGCTCCAATGTATTCTTCTTTATTTGTCATTGAAGAAAATGAGGCTCAGAGAGCTTAAATTAGTTACCTAGGATCACAGGAACCCAAGATCTGTTAATTCTAAGTGCATGCCTTATTCAAGTGGAATATCTCCACCCCAAGAGTGTGAAGGGTAGCAAAAGCTAATGGGAATTAATTTTTACAAACCTACAGGAACCATGCATTCCAATGAATGATGTCTACCCCTGAGGGGCGCTCCGGGAGAAATTAGGACCTAAATAAATTATTGTCATAATTAACAAACATGTATTGAGTGTGTAGTGTCCTGGGAAACAAAGGTAAAAATAGCTCTTGAGACGTAGCTCTGGACCAAACTTTTCAGTACTGATGATATTGCTGCTAACATTGTACAGTGATTTATGGTTCACAAAGACTCTTTGAAGACATTAAAAATTTCATGATAAAACAATAAAGAACAGGCCGGGTGCAGTGGCTCACACCTGTAACCCTAGCACTTTGGGAGGCCAAGGTGGGCGGATCACAAGGTCAAGAGTTCAAGACCAGCCTGGCCAACACAGTGACATCCCATCTCTACTAAAAATACAAAAATTAGGCCAGGCGCAGTTGCTCATGCCTGTAATCCCAGCACTTTGGGAGGCTGAGCAGGTGGATCACAAGGTCAGGAGTTCAAGACCAGCCTGGCCAATATGGTGAAACCTCATCTCTACTAAAAATACAAAAATTAGGTTAGGCGCGGTGGTTCATGCCTGCAATCCCAGCACTTTGGGAGGCTGAGGCGGGTGGATCATGAGGTCAGGAGATAGAGACCAACCTGGCCAATATGACCGATATCGTGAAACCCCATCTCTACTAAAAGTACAAAAATTAGCCGGGCGTGGTGGCACGCGCCTGTAGTCCCAGCTACTCAGGAGGCTGAGGCAGGAGAATATCTTGAACCCGGGAGGCAGAGGTTGCAGTGAGCTGAGATCGCACCACTGCACTCCAGCCCAAGCAACAGAGCGAGACTCCATCTAAAAAAAAAGAATAAAATTAAAAAATAAAGAACAATATAGGTTAACAATGACTGATCTATGCTTATAACATTAAATGCTTGTGGGAGGGAGGGACAGATTGATTATAAAGGGCTGGAAAGGTCCAGGAAGCTTTTGTGAAGGGCTTGGACTTGACAGGAAGTGTCATGTTAAAAAGTAGAGGGCCAGGAAAGGGACAAGGTAGGGAGATGGAATGTACAGGGCATGCTGCTCGAGGTCCATGGTGGGAATAGTAGAACTTAAGCTTGCAGAAGTAAATAGCACCAAACTGTAGAGTCTTGAACACCCATCTGGGTTGAAAGTGGAAATCCTACAATGTGGATATCTGGAGCCACTGAAAGTTTTTGAGCAGTAGGTGACGTCTAAAAAGCCAGATTTTAGGCAAGTTCATCTGGTAATGGAATTTAGGAAGGTTTGTAAAAATGACACCAGTGGACACAGGGCAGGAACCAGAATTGTCAGCCAAGGTCACACTCAAGTAAGCTGCTGCTGGCCATGTAATTTGTCACTTCTTCCTTTACAGAACTCAGGAGCTCACGATGGCCATCCTCCAAGCTTCTCTCCCCGTTCTTCCAGCCTCCACCCACCCTTCTCTGGAGCCCAAGCAGACAGCAGTCACGGTGCTGGGGGCAACCCTTGTCCCAAAAGCCCATGTGTACAGCAAAAGGTAAGCACCTGAAAAAAGGCTTCAACATGGGATTCACTTTGCCTCTTCTCTCTTCTGTAACCCGGGAGGCAGAGGTTGCAATGAGCCGAGATCGCACCACTGCACTCCAGCCCGGGCGACAGAGCGAGACTCCGTCTCAAAAAATAAATAAATAAAATAAATAAATAAAGAACAATATAGGTTAATAATGACTGATCTATGCTTACAACATTAAATGCTGGTGGGAGGGAGGGACAGATTGATTATAAAGGGCTGGAAAGGTCCTCCAACGTGAGCAATAATGAAGCTCCCTTTAAAGGCAGAAGTAAATTTCATTTTAGAGAGAAACAAATCCACTCCAAGTGTGTGTAAAAGGATGTACAAATATGAGTTAGAAGTTTTCCCAGGGAGTCATTTCCTGGGGTCATCCCAGCAATCGTGGTGACTAAAATGGCCGTAATCTGTTTGCAAAACAACGTGAACAATTAACCAGTTTCTGTGAAGTTAAAGATTGGGATCAGGGTGTGTGGGAAACAATGTTGGAGGAAGAGAGAGGGACACAGATCCCTGGACAGGATTGGAGAGATGTGCAAAGCAGGGGTCATAGTGCAATATCTTTATGGAAAAGGAAGAGACGTCACCTTTCAGCTGGCGGAAGAAGTCAAGGGTATGAAGGATTCAGGGTATGGAGAGTCTCAAGGGGCAAAGAAGAGGTGGCAGAAAGGAGACAAACAACATAAGCATGACATAAAAGTGCCACATACCACAAGTCAGGGAAGGGACAGAGACCCTGACGTGGGCCAGGCACTCCACAGGAGAACACACTCACAGTAAACAAAGCTGGTTCATAAAGAGACCTCAGCAATGCCTCCAGCTCTCTGCAAAATAACCCATTTGGAATAAATGACCTGTAGGATAGATTACTCTGAAAATTCCTGGGTTGATTTGTTTTTTTGTTTGTTTGTTTGTTTGTTTGTTTGTTTTGAGACATGGTCTCACTCTGTCACCCAGACTGGAATGCAGTGGTGCAATCTCGGCTCACTGCAACCTCCACCTCCCAGGTTCAAGCGATTCTCCTGCCTCAGCATCCCGAGTAGCTGGGACTACAGGTGCGCCACTATGCCTGGCTGATTTTTTTGTTTTATTTTTAGTGAGACAGGGTTTCACCATGTTGGCCAGGCTGGTCTCGAACTCCTGACCTCAGGTGATCTGCCCACCTCGGCCTCCCAAAGTGCTAGGATTACAGCCATGAGCCACCGCACCCATCCTGATCTTTTTCGTATTGAACTGGACTCTTACTTATTTTCCCCTAAAAGAAGAGAGTGCGCCTTAAGGGGGATGATATATCTGCAAGGTTCCCATTCTAAGATGCCGCCACCAATAAACCCACGGTTGCATTCACTATTGTTAATATATGGGAGTTGTTTTCTAAGCCCTGGACCTTTTCTTTTCCTCTTAGATCAATTTTTCCAAAATTTAGCCTGTTGTTTCTAGAACAGAAACAGTATCATGTCAGACCCATGAATTCAATGCCTTTCTCCGTATTTTACCCATGCAGATGGCTGGTTTACACTCTTCTGATAAGGTGGGGCCAAAGTTTTCAATTCCATCCCCAACTTTTTCTAAGTCAAGTTCAGCAATTTCAGAGGTAACACAGCCTCCATCCTATGAAGATGCCGTAAAGCAGGTAACCATGTGATTTGTTCTTTATAGAAGAATAAATAGACTGACTCAATGAACAGACATTGTTTTATACGATTAAACTTCACGCAGTTTGTAAATTCTGATACTGAGTGTGTCATGTGCCACGCCACCAGAATGAGCAAATTATGTGGACAATAATTGGAAAACAGTGTTGCGTGTGTAGCTGTGTGAGGCAGGGAGAGAAGAGAGGATCACCTGTCTGGCTTTGGTACCAGCTCTGCCATCTGCCAGCTGCCACTGTCGCTCAGATGAACACTTCAGCTCTCTTACACAAAATAGGGATATTTACTTGGTAAGGATTCTAGATAACCTAACACTTACCACTTTGTTCAGGTACCTAATAGCTTCTCAAATAGATGACAGTGATTGTCAGGGTAATAATACTTCCTAAGGTCCTCCCTGGCTTTAAAATTCAATGACCCTGCCAAAACATTGATGGGTATTGAAGCTGGATAATAAACTCAAGGACGTTCACTCTATCCTCTGCTTTCGTTTGTATTTGGAAAGCCTCAAAATTAAAAAGTAGGAAACAGAAAAAACAAGGCTGGGTCTGGTGGCTCACACCTGTAATCCCAGCACTTTGGGAGGCCAAGGCGGGTGGATCACCTGAGGCCAGGAGTTTGAGACCAGCCTGACCAATATGGTGAGACCCCGTCTCTACTAAAAATACAAAAATTAGCTGGGTGTGGTGGCGCGTGCCTGTAATCCCAGCTACTCGGGAGGCTGAGGCAGAAGAATTGCTTGAACCGGGGAGGCGGAGGTTGCAGTGAGCTGAGTTCGCAGCACTGTACTCCAGCCCTGGTGACAAGAGCAAAACCCTGTCTCAAAAAAAAAAAAAAAAAGAAAAGAAAAACAGAAAACAATTAATGATCCCCTATTTCAAATAGTCTGAGCTTGGATAAGGTATTTGATAGCCCTTCATATGTGTTTAACCCAGAGAAGAGCATTTACGTCAGTTGCTGTATACGGATATCCCACAGATCAAAGTCAGCCTGCGGTTAAGTTTTGTTTGGCTTAAAGAATATTTTAAATAACAGGAGATGGTATGCAAAGTGGGCTTTCTCATTTCTAAAAAGTTAGAGGATCTGGCAACCCAGGAGCCACATTGCTGCGAGACAATTGCCGAAAGCAAGGTTCTCCTGCTACTTTGAGCCACAGCTGTGCTCTGCTCTCTGCCTCTTTTTCTTATTCTATATTCAGTTCATTTCAATTACCTGCCAGACACTTAGGCTTCTGGTACCTTCTGAACTGATAAATGACTCATTTTTTGGTCAGTGCTCCCATCCATATTGATTACTGATACCTGCGTTTATTGAGTCTGGGCTCTCCAAGTAGTGAGATGGATATATGCCTTTGTTCTCCCCATTCCTCTCCCCTGGTTTCCGTAAACGTCAGCTGATTCTTCAGTTTCAAAAGAAGAGAGCCAGGCAAAGTGGACGTCCAGAAATAAGACTCTACTGAGATGAGCCAGAGAAGAGGGGACATACCCTACAAGTGTCTACAGCTTCCTCAAGCTACTGCAATGAGGAACCAACAAAATATGAGCTAAGTTCTTGGACCACATTGCAGAAACCAAGCAAGAGGTAGATTCAGGTCACTTCAAAGTAAGAGCCTAAAAAGACATTTTCTATATGCTAAGATGTCCTGCTCCTGGGATGAAAACCTCTCAAACGATAGAACTGACTCTAAAGTACTCTGTGCTGGGAAGCATTGTGCCTTCTTTTGCCTTTCTCCTGTTGTAGTAGACTGTTTCATTCAGCAGTTTATCTGCCTAAAATTAATACCGAAGCTTAATCAAACGTGGTTAAAAAACCATTAAGCAATACACCCATGTTCATAGCAGCATGATACATCGTAGCCCAAAGGTACACGCAACCCACATGTCCATTGACAAATGAATGGATAAACAACATGCGTTATATCTATACAATGGAATTTTATTCAGTCTTTAAAAAACAGAAATTCTGACACATGTCACAACATAGATCAACCTTGAGGACATTACGCTTAGGGAAATAAGCTAGTTGCAAAAGAACAAATGCTGTCTGGTTCACTCACAGGAGGGACTTAGAATAGTCAAATTTGTAAAGGCAGAAAGGAAAATGGTGGTCGCCAGGGGCTAAAGGATGGGGTGTGGGAAATTCTGGTTTAATGGGTACACAGTTTTAATCTTGCAGGATGAAAAGAATTCTGAAGACAGATGGTGGCGATGGTCACACAACACTGTGAATGTACCTAATGCCCCTTAACTGTACACTTAAAAATGGTTGATAGTAAATTTAAAGTTATGTGTATTTTACCACAATTAGGAAAAAAAAAAAAAAAACCTTAACCAAACCTAGTTCAAAATCCTGCAGTGCTGCTTCTAATGATTTCCTACGGAGATAACCACCTTCTAAATTATCTGTCCTCCTTTGGTTAATCTGTAATAGCAAATGACCCGGAGTCAGCAGATGGATGAACTCCTGGACGTGCTTATTGAAAGTGGAGGTAAGACTGCCTGTGTCCTGTCCATTAGGACGTTCTGAGCCCACGTGAACTCTTGAGGAATGAACTCTCGGTAGCAAGATCAGACGCACACTGTGAGTCGGATGTACCAGGCAGTCCTCAGGGAGAGTCATTTCCTTTGAGCTTCTCGCACATTTTTAGAGCTGATAAAAGAAAGCATAGTGGATGATTCCTCACTGCCTTTGTCCTAGGAACATTTTTCAGAATCATTTTAATAGTTTTCATGTTTCGGCTTAATCCTTGTTTCCTTAAGTGTTTTCTCTTGCTGCACTACTTCTTTCTATGGTCTAATCTCAATGTGCCTGCCTTCTCAATTATGAGAAAAGAAAAAAGCAGATAATGAACGTTTTGTGCCACCTACTCAAAGTGAAATTCAATTAGTAACCTTCCACTGGATGGTTCATTCAGGCTTACATGTTATTCATGCTAGCAATAAAACATAATCAACATGTGCTTTTTGTCATCTTTTAATTTGTTCATTTATTTACTTAAAAAATTACAGAGTGTGTACCTAGAATTTCAAACCACACAAATAAATAAGATGACCTGAGGAGGATGTCTAGAAAAAAAGAAAAGAACTTGGAGGAACCCTTGTGCCAAAAACATTTAAAATTTCAGAGACGGAGGTAGCAAAGGACTCAGAGAAGGGGTAGCCCGGCATTGTGCTAGTCTCAGTGCCGCATCAGACGAAGTCCTGATTTCTATGGAGTTTACAGTCTGGTAAGGGAGACAGATAACAAGCAAGTGAACAGACCTTTCCTTCACTGTAACAAGAGGGAAGAAGAAAGAGATGGGTACAAACATATGTGTGTATGTGAGTTCTGTGATGGAAAAATGAGAAGAGTTCATATCAGATGCCTGTATTTATATATATATATATATACACACACACACACACACACACATACATATACATATGCATACACACACACACACACACACACACACACACATATATATATATATATTTTTTTTTTTTGAGACGGAATCTCACTCTGTCACCAGGCTGAAGTGCAGTGGTGCAATCTCGGCTCACTGCAACCTCTGCCTCCCGGGATCAAGCAATTCTCCTGCCTCAGCCTCCCAAGTACCTGGGACTACAGGCGTGCACCACCACGCCCAGCTAATTTTTTGTATATTTATTAGAGACGGGGTTTCACCATGTTGGCCAGGATGGTCTCGATCCCCTGACCTCATGATCCGCCCACCTCGGCCTCCCAAAGTGCTGGGATTACAGGCGTGAGCCACCGCACCCGGCCTGCCCTTGTATATCTTTAATGAAATATGTGGCAAGGCCAGAAACGCATGAGGATGCAGAAGGGGAGTGTGGAAGATTCAGAGGAAGAAGAGCAGTTATGACTTAATCATGAATGAATTGAGTTTTCTGGAGAAACCCAGCAGGGTTGTTTTGCAGTCTTAAATGCCAGCGGTAGGTCTGACATCAGAAATCTAAAGTGAAACCAAGTCAGCTTAGTTGTTTAATTTTTCTCTTGCAACGTTCTGCTGATCCAGAGCATGCTCAGCGAAGGCAGACGATCAGGTTCTTCCAGGGGTGGGGTTCTGCCAAAACTACAGGCTGGACAGGGAAAGAAGTGAAGACCAGAGGGACTGGTGGACAGTGATAACGTAGTAGAGTCTATGGATTGGCGTGACTGTAAATGGTTGGGAAATTATTGTTACGAGGTACTTAATAAGTGGCTTGGAGGGTTGGGAGAGGATGGACAGAGAGTAGAAAATATAGCTTGAAATGAGCTTTCAGAGGGATGCAGTATTTGGAGATGACACAATCCAAGGTATGTCTGACCGGGTGGGAAAGAGGGAATCACTGGAGTTGAGGAGCAAGTCGGGAGCTGAGAGGCCACCATGAATGCTGTGATTTCCAAGGATGCTCAGGTTACAGAATGAGAAGGGCTGAAGTGGGGAAAAGGCAATGGAGTAGGAAGTAGAGTTTTCAGTGAATGAGGAGGAGTGACCAGGAGGCTAGGGGTGAGGCATTGGTGTCACCCTCAAAACCCAAAACTGCTGAGTTGTCATCAGAAGGAAGTGGAGTAGCAATCAGAAAGTGGCAATGGCGTGGCACCTGGTCCCTCATCTTCAGGCCCTCACTGAGGATGTCGGGATGGACTCAGTGTCCTCAAGGGACTACCAGGGGTCAGAGGAGTAGGCACAGGAACCTTCGGGGAAGAGAGTTTCAGAATCACAGTGGAATTCCCAAGAGGAAAGGGTTTGGGAAAAACCAGGGGGATGATGAATTGGAGATTGACAGAGCAGCTTAGTGGAGATTGACATTGCATTCCATCTCAAGAGAGATGAGATTGGGTGGTGAGCGGTGACCAGGGAAGCGTGGCTGTCTTCTGTATCTAAGTGTAACTCACTCATATTGCGTGGCATGCTCAATTTGAAGTGATTTAACAAGTCACATCGTGTATTGCCCACAGAAATGCCAGCAGACGCTAGAGAGGATCACTCATGTCTTCAAAAAGTCCCAAAGATACCCAGATCTTCCCGAAGTCCAACTGCTGTCCTCCCCAAGCCCGCGGCTTCCTTTGAACAAGCCTCTTCAGGCAGCCAGATCCCCTTTGATCCCTATGTCACTGACAGTGATGAGCATCTTGAAGTCTTATTAAATTCCCAGAGCCCCCTAGGAAAGGTGAGTGATGTCACCCTTCTAAAAATTGGGAGCGAAGAACCTCATTTTGATGGGATAATGGATGGATTCTCTGGGAAGGCTGCAGAAGACCTCTTCAATGCACATGAGATCTTGCCAGGCCCCCTCTCTCCGATGCAGACACAGTTTTCACCCTCTTCTGTGGACAGCAGTGGGCTGCAGTTAAGCTTCACTGAATCTCCCTGGGAAACCATGGAGTGGCTGGACCTCACTCCGCCAAGTTCCACACCAGGCTTTAGCGCCCTCACCACCAGCAGTCCCAGCATCTTCAACATCGATTTCCTGGATGTCACTGATCTCAATTTGAGTTCTTCCATGGACCTTCACTTACAGCAGTGGTAGAATGCTCGATGCACCAGCGCTACGGAAGACCAATAGGAGTACCATGGGGGAAAGCACACAGCCATACGTACTTTACTGTCCAAAAATAGAAGAAGAAGAAGAGAATTAAAGAGAAGCAATGGAGACTTCTGTGCCAGTCAACAAGAACAAATAGGAGACATTTTTAGAAATACAAATACTGTAATATTTACCAACATTCAGTACCTGTTAATGATTTCAACAGTGCGTTCAAAAATGGGCTTTCTCAGATTAAGGATGCCAAAAAAGATATTTCACTGCCTTTTCAAAGACCAGTATATTTTCTAGCCCATTATTTTTCTCAGGCAAAAGCTCACACTGTAAGCTTTTCTCATGAATTCACTAGCGATAACATGGAAAGGAAACACAGTCTTTTGGGAGCACAGGGAAGCCAGCCCTCCAAGGTTATGGAAGACATACCTACGATGGAAGCTGTTGCCCAATGTCTCCATTACTATCTTTCAAAAGAGAAGCCAGACCCAGCTTCAAATCAAAAGTTCTTGAGACAGAGGGACAAAACCAATCTTTTTCGAGGAAAGCTAAATCAACTCAATGTCCCTCTACCACAAAACTGCCCCACTGGAGTGGCTTTGAACCTGTACCCAGGACTCTGTGTGGTCACTAATAACAGTTAACCTGAACTGAGTCCACAGAACGCCACCCAGAACTTTCTTCTGTTTCAACCAGTGACCCAATCATTCCCGCCATATCTCTGCTGATAAGTACGTGTCCTAGATGAACCCTGAAGGATGCAGACCTCCTTCCCCCGAAGGAGATGCCACAAGCTCCCCAACACCGCCAGCCCCCTTTAGTTCCAAAGACTAGAGATGACCACATTGGTAGAAACGTATCTCGAGGCACAGGAAGGAAGCCGTACCAGGGATAATTCAGACAGGACTAGAGAATAACATCATTTCACATACCCTGGAATAAACACCCTGGGTTCCTATAACAGGACCATTACTTATGGGAGTCCAACTTCTCCTTTTGTTTTGCTATTATCAGTTTATCTTTCTCTCACTCCACTTTTCCCTCAAGGTACCAATCCTTTCCTGTTCCTCATTTGGCCATCTTTCTTTTTCTGCCCCAACATTGGGAGGGGAGGACTTCTCAGCTCTAACAAGCTGCCTTACTCCTAAGAAAGCCATTTTTGACAAATGTAATAATCCAGGTTCTTCTGGAGAACTCATTCTCCACACGCACAGTTTGCAGCAAAAGGAAGTCGCAAGAATTTCTTGAGGAAGAAACTGGTGACTTGGTCCATCAGTCACCACGTTCCTTCTATTCTCATTTAGTTTTCAAGAAATTATTGGTTTGTGTTGCTCTGGGGAAATTGGAAATCGTTACATTGTAAAGACAAATACGGATGATATTTACAGGAGAGAATTTCAGATCTGGGTTTTTGAAAGAAAACAGAATTGCACATTGAAAACAATGGAAGGAAAAAGACAATGGTCGAATGTGCATTCCTTGTTACCTCTCGTGGCTTTGGCTGGGAGTTGGAAAAAACTGAAATTTCGGGACAGTCTCTGTAAGGCTCACTGTGGCTCCAGTTCACCATTTTATATTGTTGCATGCTGTAGAAAGGAGCTATTGCTGTTGTTTTGTTTTTTTATTTAAATCACTAAGGCACTGTTTTTATCTTTTGTAAAAAAAAATGTTGTTCACTGTGCACTTATAGAAAAAATAATCAAAAATGTTGTGATTTTAGAAGCTCTCTTTTTGATAAACCAAAGATTTAGAAGTCATTCCATTGTTAACTTGTAAAAAATGTGTGAACACAGGGAGGTTTTGGTGATTGCTACTCTGAAAGCTGCCAGATCTTATTCTGGGGGTGGGATGTGGGCGAATACACATACACACACAAATACACATGTATGTATGATAGATATATACATACATGTATATTATATGTGTGTGTGCGTGTATCTTCAAAAGCAGCACTACTGAGTTCTACACCAAAAGCCTTTAACCCTTAATCTGATGTGAATGATACCTGGCCTTTCTCACTATGAATTTCTGATTAATCAACCAGGCTACACGTTGTCTCTCTGTGTATGACTAACGACTCCAACCCGATGACTCACAGCTACTTGCTTATCGTGAACAAGCTCATCTTGGCAGTGAATATGGATGTGAAAAGACAGAACGGCTTCACCATTAGTAGCTGGAAATGGCATCACAGTCTCTTATAGAGGAATATGAAAGGAACATGAAAATCATTTTACATTCCTTTATCTGCATTGTGTTTTAAAAGATCCACATGGTAAATTTTTTATTTTGCTTTTATGTCAGTCATCAGAACCAACACAATCCAGAAGAAAAAATTGCCAGTGTTTCCTTCGAAGATGAAGCTACTGGGGAAGAAAACCTTATTAATACACTCCACACATTTGTTCATTCCTCAGCTGTTGATGTTTTCTTGGGGTCTTGACAAAGCTTGCTGGTCAGTGCACTTTTCAGGTGTCACGTTTTGCTGTTTGTACGTTCTTTTTCTTCCCCTTACTTCCTTTGGAAAACAAATTCACACAGTGCCCCTATTCTGAGACCTGGGACTGAGTGTTAATTATATTTTTCCTTTGGGTATTTCTATCTGAGAGACTAGACCTAGTTAGGAGGCCTCTGTACTTCTCCAGATTGTGCTTTTTTATGGGGATCTTTTGGGCTATGACCCAGGACTGATAGATACGCCTGACGGTAGACAAAAGATAAAATGGTTCCTATATCCCAATGCAAACCAACACAGTTAAAAGAGCAGATCTCTGGATAACTGCTCTCAACCTCCTTCCACAGTCTCCACAAACCACATTCACCCTCTCTCTGCATAGCTCAGACATGAAATTTGAGGGAGAAAACTGGAGATAATTGGGAGAAAACTGATGAAGTTGGCTGCTTCCAGTACCTCAGATAATCCATGAATTTGTCTCCCATTGAGAATTTTATTTTAAATTCTTTTAAACTCTTAGTTGTGTCTTTTGTGATGACAATTCAGGCACGACTAAAAGATGTACAGAGACTTACGAAGATGGTCACATTCAAGTTTCCTAATGCTCTTAGAACCTGAAGATGACCATGTGCAGTTTTCCTAGGACCTCTGAACCCCCGTGGTGATGAAGACTTGAAGACATTTGCAGCTATCTCCTGCAGTCTAGTAGATTCATACTTACCTAAAGAAGTCAAAAAATTTATTCGTGCAAGTGCTTGCGGCAAGCCAGTGCTTATTAGTCGTGACCCTGCTTCTAACAACGTTAATGAGACAACACATATTCTATTGTAAGGGAGAAAGAGGGAGGAAGAGAGGGACGGAGGGAGGAAGAGAGGGACGGAGGGAGGAAGGAGAGGGAGGGAGAAAGGAAGGGAAGACAGGAGATGGGAAGGGAGGCAAAGAGAGAAGGAAGGAGAAGGGAAGGAAGGAAAGAAGAGAGGAAAGAAGGAAGGGAAGGAAAAAAGGGCCAAACTTTCTGATCTATGAACTTCTCAGTTCAGCTAAGATGTAACACTATGAGAAGTAAATCAGAATTTTTTTAAGGAGAAGTCATTCTTAGCACTACAATAATTGTACCAGTAATTGAGGAAACCAAGACAACATTCACCTGAACAATCAAGGATCTGAGAACTGTCAGCCTTTTGCCATTCAAAAACATTTACATCCAACCTGAAAAAAAAAAAAAAAAAAGAATCAGTAAAACCTATCCGAAGCATTCAAAATGGTTCTTTCCAAATATTATTTATTTTAAAGTCAGTCGGCTCTTCTAGAAACAGATTCTGGTCTGGCTGAAAACTCCCACATCAGATTTACTCATCCAGTGGCTAATATTTGATACCCACCATGGGCAAAGCACACAAATCTTCAGATAAACAATACTGAATTGATTCAGCACAGATTGTTCAGATTTGAATGACCAGGGAGTTGTATTTGCTACATGTAAGAACACTGAGAATCTCCCAGTTCTCAAACTAGAAACCTTTTAGCTATGATAAAAAAAAAGGGGGGGGGGTCTTCATTTTTCCAAAAGGGAGGGTAGAGGTGGGGATCACTTTTTAGCCAAAAGCTATCTCTCACTCCAAAATTCTTGCACTATTCTTGGTGGACAAACACCAGTAGTCTATCACTTGGAGATCTTTTAATATTTCCCATCATTTAAAACATCCATGAGAGTTTGAAGATTTGTTTTGATTGCCAGATACAGAAGCCCCTTGAAAGTAAGGAAAGGGTGGAGGAAGCTTTTTTTGTGTCCTATCCCTATGTATCATAGCAGCTTTATAGACAAAAGGGACACTTACTGGTGAGCCTCTTGCCTTTAAAAGAAAATCATCTAAGAATACGAAGGCAATTTTATTTCCCCCTACAGCCCTCAGCTGCCTTCCTCACAGAAGGAAGTTCCTAATTGCTGGTACACAGTTTGCTATCAAATATCAGATATGAGAAAACTTGTAGTGAAAAGAGTCTGGGTTCTTGGTTTTCTCATAAATCCAATATAAACTGGTAGGTTGGTTCAGGGTCGAAATTGCCAATGGTTTATTAGACAGATGATACTGACAGACGCACAAAGCCCAGGTCCTGGAACAAGACAATCCTATAGTGCCAAGATCTGGTCAGTTGCGTTAAGGAGCTGAGTTTGATTCTAGAGTCCAGGTTTATAGAGAAACCATGGTTAGATTGAGATTACCCATGGGGAGACGATTGCAAGACAGGATGAGATCTGGGAAGAATTTTGTTGTCATCTGCCAGGGAAATTGTCATAGGACCCATTGAATGCAATAACATGTGAGTAAGTTCCCTTTTGATTCTGGGACCCAGCGATTTTCCCTGTGGGTTAAGACAAACCAACGCCTGAAGGTCTCCTGTGCTTATTTTAACCATCTGCTCCCGCCATGAACACTGGAGCATGCATTTCCTCGAAGTGGTTTCATAGCTCCTGTGTGTTAGTGGAAAAGGGGAGTATAACGATGGGGATCCTGGAAGTTATTTTAATGTTTTCCAAAGGAAAGGAACCCACACTGCTCCCCAGAGTTCCTCTCCAATGGCCCTGCAGTGGGAACGGAGGACAATGTATTGCTGGGTGCTTAAAATCCTCCCTCAGCGAAGCATAAAGAGACACTTTGTAAAGAAAAAAAGAGCAAGCATAGGTTCTCTGTGGGACCTTGTGGAGTGGTGTTTTCACATTGGTCTCTTTGGCTCCATTATGCATAATCAGAAAGAAATGTGGGTTACTGGGAAGAGACAAAAAGCAGTGGCTAAAATACCAAAGTTGGCATATGTTCTTTTTTTAAAAGAAAATGCATATATTTTTAAATAAAATGTTTATTTTAAAAAGAAATGTAAAGCTTTTTTTTTTTTTTCTCGTGGCTGTGTGGTGTACCCAGGCCTTGTGGAATGTGCTATTTATTGTTATTTATTTATTTATTATTATTATTATACTTTAAGTTCTAGGGTACATGTGCATAACGTGCAGGTTTGTCACATATGTATACTTGTGCCATGTTGGTGTGCTGCACCCATCAACTCGTCATTTACATCAGGTATAACTCCCAGTGCAATCCCTCCCCCCTCCCCCCTCCCCATGATAGGCCCTGGTGTGTGATGTTCCCCTTCCTGAGTCCAAGTGATCTCATTGTTCAGTTCCCTCCTATGAGTGAGAACATGCGGTGTTTGGTTTTCTGTTCTATTTATATGTGTTGTTTCCTTTTATTCCCACAATGACCCCATGAAGTAGTGTCATTATCATCCTCGTTTTTGCAAATAAAGACACCAGGCTCAGAGGATACATAAATTGCCTAAAGTTACACGACTGAGAAATGGCAGAGCCAAGAGTCAGACTGCAATTTGCTCACCTCCAAAGCCCAGATCTTGAGCACTGCACACACTGCCTGAGCTGATACTTACTGTGGATCATACTAATACAATCAGAACCTTTACAAAACAGATTCTCAAGCTATGCATATGCCCATTAAGATACACACATACATATACAACTTAGCCAATTCAATGTTTTCATCAGTTTAGTAACTGAGCACGTTGAATAACAACACAGGATAAATTGGGTATCAAGAGGCCTGTATATATAGACACCCTGAATAAGACCTAGTTTTTAATCTACCTTTTCCTCTTAAGTTTATTCCTGCCTATTATTTTGTCATTGGTGAACATATGAACCACATAGGGGGAAATGTCAGACTGTGAAAAGAGCCCTGGAGTGGACAAACATCCCAAGCCCTGGTTTAGCTAAGAACTGGTCTTTCTCCCTACCACAGCTCTCTCTGCCCCTATGTCAGCCTTACTTTCTGGTAGGCTCTCTCATGTAGAATCAACAAGGTCATGGGTTACCGGCAGCCCCACGTGTAGCAATTCCAGCAACAAGAGAGTTTCTCAGTCCTGGGAGTCCTGGCAGAAATCTCAGAGCTTGCTCTCAGTGGTCCCAGCAGGTAATGGTCATCCCTGAATCCATCTCTATGGCCATGAGAAGCGGATATAAATACACGCACAGGGTCTGGATTCCCTGCTCAGCCCTGAGCTATGGAGTGGGATCATTTGAATCTTATGGACCGGCAGTAGGGAAGGTGAGTTCTTCTAAGAGAAAATTGGGGTGCTAGTACCAGAGGGTGCTGAAAAGGCAGAAATAGTAGATTTCCACAACATAATTCCTACTTTCAGGAAGTTTGCCATCTAGCGAGGAGACAAGAAAATAGGGACTAATGCGTAGTCTGATTAATTGCATGCTATGTGCTACCCAGCAGGGCATTTAATAAAGTCTTGTGGGTGGAGGTGGAGGAAGGATGGATGGCCAGGAAGAACTCTCCAGAGGAGGAAGCCACTAAGCCAAGACATGAAATGACACAGGAGTTAGGCAGGCAAACTACTAAGGAAAGGGGCATTCAGGCTGAGGAAATAGCCCGTGCAAAGGCCTGAAGATTTAAGAGAATTGACCGTCTTCGGGGGATGTAGAGAGTAGAACAAGGGGGCAGGGGTACTGCTGGTAGAAGCGTAGGAAAGAAAAGAGGGCCAGGGCTATCAGAAGAAAGTACCACAGTGGCCGGGCGCGGCGGCTCCCACCTGTAATCCCAGTACTTTGGGAGGCCGAGGTAGGTGGATCGTGAGGTCAGGAGTTTGAGACCAGCCTGACCAACATGGTGAAACCCTGTCTCTACTGAAAATACAAAAATTAGCCTGGCGTGATGGTGGGCTCGGAAGGCTGAGGCAGGAGAGTCACTTGAACCCGGGAGGCAGAGGTTGGAGTGAACCAAGATCGCGCCACTGCACTCCAGCGAAACTCCATTTCAAAAAAAACAAAAAGAACAACAAACAGGGTGGCTGAAGCAACAGAAATGTGTTGCCTCACAATTCTGGAGGCCAGATGCTTGGAATCAAGGTGTCAGCGGGGTTGGTTCCCTCTGAGGCTGTGAGGAAAGGGGCTGCTCCTGTCCTTTCTCCTTGGCTTACAGATGGCCATGTTCATGTCCACATGGCACTCTCCCTGTATCTCCGCATCCTTTTCCTTCTGTATGTGTCTGTCTCTGTGTCCAAATTTCTCATTTTTATAAGGACTCCAGCTGTCTAGGATTAGAGCCCATCCTAATGACTTCATTTTATTTTATTTATTTATTTATTTGAGACGGAGTTTCGCTCTCGTTGCCCGGGCTGGAGTGCAATGGCATAATCTCAGCTCACTCCAACCTCTGCCTCCCAGGTTCAAGCAATTCCCCTGCCTCGGCCTCCGAAGTAGCTGGGATTACAGGCACCTGCCACCATATTTCCAGCTAATTTTGTATTTTTAGTAGAGATGGGGTTTCTCCATATTGGTCAGGCTGGTCTTGAACTCCCAACCTCAGGTGATCCACCCGCCTCGGCCTCCCAAAGTGTTGGGATTACAGGCGTGAGCCACTGTGCCCTGCCTAATGACCTAACTTTAACTTGATTACCTCTGTAAAGGCCCTAGCTCCAAGTAAGCTCACATTCTGAGGTGCTGAGGGTTAGGACTTCAATGTAGGAATTTTTAGGGAACACAATTCAATCCATAACAGGTGGCAAGATGGGGGCCAGATCATGAAGGGACTCATAAGACACACTGAGGAGTCTAGACTTGTTTTGAAGACAGCGGGGCATCACTGAAGAGTTTTAAGCAAGACAGTGCTGCTATAACCCTTTCACCTTAGAAAGATGATTCCAGCTATAGGGTGGATTGGAGTGTCAAGGACATGGGAAGGGTAGCACAGTACATCTGTGTGAATTCGTCTGATAAATTGCTGTGCCCTCCTTATTCTACAGACATGAGAAATGATGAGTAACCCAACACATCGAATTTAGGACACAAAGAATGATGGGGTGGCCAAGTGCGGTGGCTCATGCCTGTAATCCCAACACTTTGGGAGGTCGAGGTGGGTGGATCACCTAGGTCAGGAGTTCAAGACCAGCCTGGCTAACATGGCAAACTCCCATCTCTACTAAAAATACAAAAATTAGCCAGGCGTGGTGGCACACACCTGTAGTCCCAGATACTTGGGAGGCTGAAGCAGGAGAATCTCTTGAACCCGGGAAGCGGAGGTTGCCGTGAGTCGAGATCATGCCACTGCACTCCAGCCTGGATGACAGAGTAAGACTCTGTCTCAAAAAAAAAAAAAAAGAATGATGGGGTTTGGGAGGCAGGCAAAAGAAAAGGTAACAACTTAGCTCATGGCAATAACCCAGCCAAAGGGCAGATGGTGGTGGAAATGGAGAGATGAAGGTAGGTTTGAAACATGTTAATAGAATGCAAAATACGGAACTTATTATTGGATGTGGATGGGCAAGGAGAGAGAGGTTCTGGATTTGGAGGAGGAAGAGCTCAATTTGGAGCGTATGTTAGTGCCATTCACAGAAGTAAAGACCAGGATGAGGAAGAGTTACTTGATAGGAAAAATAATGAATTTGATTTTTGATCATCTGGTGTCTGAGGGACACTCAAGCCAAAATTCTTCACTAGAGAGGTCTGCAGCTCAGAATGCCTTCAGTGGAGATATAGATATGAAAGGGGTCAGCATTCAGATGTTAACTGAGATCGTGAGAATAGCTATGACCTATACAGTATGTGGAGTGAGAATAAAAGAGGATCCTGAGGAATGCCAACATTTAAGGTATTGGCAAAGGAGAATGAGAGGGAGTGGCTAGAAAACCAAGAGGGGATGGTATTTCTATCACTAAGCCTGGAGAAATTTTCAGAAAAGAGGGGGGTCTTTAATTCCTTCTAATGCTACTGTGTTCCACTAAGATAAGGAATGAAAAGTGTTCATTTGATTTAATAATAAGAAGGTGTTTTATAATCAAGGTGAGAGCAATTTGGATGTAGTGGTGAGGCCAGGTGGGTACAAACTGAGGAATTAGAAGGAGGTCAGTAAGTGGAGACAGTGAATTCAGGTGTTTCTCTCAAGAAGTGTGGCAATGTAAGAGGAAGACACACAAGACCATAGCAGACAGTCAGACATTTAAAGGATTGATTTTCAAGAGGAGCGAGAGATGAGCTGATTTGAAAGCTAATGAGAATTAGGTAGTATAAAATAGAGAAAAGGAGGCAGAGAATGAGATCCAGGTTAGGTTGCCTTTGGGATGTTGAGGCAGGAGAGAAAGAGGAGGGTGGGTGGAGATGCAGGTCTGTGTGCGGGTCATACAAGTGTGGTGGGAGGGCACTGAGGAAATTTCCGGAGAGTGGCTTCCATTTGATACTCGAAACGAGATGGAGAGGTAACACTCACCTATGCGGCAGAAGATGAGTGAAGTGGGAGTTTTAATAACAGTGGATAATGTCTGAATTAAGAGCTGTGGAGAATGGGAGAGAGAACTGATTGGGAGACATAGAAGGATGCCTGGGAAGAGTTGGAAACCTTGACTGGAGATCATGCCTTCTGCACAATGGTAGGACTTTTCATCAACAGCATCAACAGCCCAAAAGTGGAAGCAGAGAAGGCAGAGAGGCAAGTTGAGCCAGGTTGACGGTGCTTTAGAAATGGGTATGAAAACAAGAAAACAGAACTGGGGGCTCAGGATAGGACTATAGAGGAAGTAAAATAGCGAACCATGGAATACGCAAAGTATTATGCTAAAAGTGAAGATAGGAGTCAGAAAGTGGTAGGATAAAAAAATTAGAAGTGGACTAAGTATTGATGCAATACTACTAATCATGTAATTATATTGCCATCATCGTGATCATAATGTAAATGGGTACCCATGTTCACAGTTTAGTAGGAAAGATAAGGACTGAAAAGTGTTCATTTGATTTAATAAGAAGATTGCAGGTAACCAAAGTGAGAGTAACTTGGGTACAGTCATGAGGCTAGGTGGGTGGAGACTTGGGAATGGCTCAAAATGGAAGCCTTGGTACCCACATGCCTAGACTGACAAGAAGTCCATGTTATCACACCAAAACCCATATCACACCCAAATGTTAAGGCATGTCCTTGTGTCCAGTAATGGGAAGAGGGATCCACTGCTCCTATCTTTTGTAATGGAACAGAAACACATATTCTTCGAGACTAGAGATCCTACAATAATCAACTAAGATGGGTTGTTTTGAGATGGGCCTGGGTGCCTCCTGGCCTCTAGGTGAAGGATTTGGTATCACAGCTGCCAAGAGGGAAGTCCAGGGATTTTCCATTTACTCCTGCTACCAGCCTAGGAGGCTCATCGAAAGGTGTGGTGTTACTCCCTTGGTGTCATGCTTAGACAAGACATTCCCCTGCCCAAGTAAGCTTGGACTTCCACCAGGGGCTGGCAGAGAACTCTGAGTGGTATGACCCTCTAGAACAGGGTGTTAAATCCTGTGCTCTTGTTACGCTTTTCCCAGGGCAAGATTTGAGCCCTGTGTGCCTCTGCTGTGTATCAAATTGGTAAAGCTTCACACAGTTACTTCCCCAGGGTCTGGCAAGGACAAGACCCCGTGAGGGTGACCATATAATTTATCATCTAGAGCACAACACTTCTGTTCAGGACAAATGTGAAATCCTAAAGGAGGCCAAGACAATAGGCATATTCTGGACTATCTCAGGCAAAATAAGGGCCATGGTCACCCTAAATACAAGCCACTTGAAGGACCTAGAACCCTCATACACTTTCATGCACCATAGTTGTTCAGCTGACACAGTGCAGGGGCCAGGCTACTCGGTCTTACCTCTTTCTAGCTTCAAGATAATTTGAGTGGCAACCTTGCCCCTTGCCTAACACCAGGTTTTCCTTCCTTCCTTCCTTCTTTCCTTCCTTCCTTCCTTCCTTCCTTCCTTCCTTCCTTCCTTCCTTCCTTCCTTCCTTCCTTCCTTCCTTCCTCTCTTTCTTTCTCTCTTTCTTTCTCTCCTTCTCCTTCTTCTTTTGAGACAGAGTTCTTGTCGCCCAGGCTGGAGTGCAATGGCGCGGTCTCAGCTCAATGCAACCTCCACCTCCCAGGCTCTAGTGATTCTCCTGCCTCGGCCACCCAAGTAGCTGGGATTACAGACACCTGCCACCACACCCAGGTAATTTTTAAATAGTTTTTCAGTAGAGATGGGGTTTCACCATGTTGGCCAGGCCGGTCTCAAACTCCTGACCTCAGGTGATCCACTCGCCTCAGCCTCCCAAAGTGCTGGGATTACAGACGTGAGCTACTGCACCCAGCCCAGGTTTTCTTTAGAAGTGGATTTCCAACCCACTTCTCCCTGCAAGGTCTCTCTAACTTTAAATCTGAAGCTAAAACCTTCACCTCTTGGTCTCTGCCCTCCTCAAAACCTCTGGGATTGACATACAAACCAATCCAACCTTCTTCAGCACTACCTGTGACAAGAGGCATCTAGAGAAACAGCCTATATTGATCTGAAGGGTTGGGATGTCTGTCCCCAGAACAATAAGGACCTACCTACCTTACCTCTACACCATCAAGAGAGGTCACTAAAGTGAGAACTCCCCATAATAAAAACAATCTCCTCCAAAACAGAACACTGCAGCCCAGAGGGCGTGCCATGAGGCACCGTCTTGCATTAGCTAACATTAATTTAATGTGTCCTGTGTCACTTGCCTGGTATGAAATAAGTCAATTCTACATACACTTTCTCATTTAACTCTTTAAATTCTGAGAGTTGGATTCTACTATCATCTCCATTTTTAAGACAGGGAAAAGTAAATGATTTGCCCAAGAGTGCACAGTAGACGGTAGAGTCAGGATTTGAACCCCAGTGTGGTTGATTCTGGCACAGGTGCTATATTGTCTCCCCCAAGTTCTCGTGGTGCGATATGAGGTGAGCAAGAATATTTTCAGACCAGGAGGCTGTCTCAGAGGAGCATGTCTGAATTGACGATTCTGCAGAAGAGGAGCTCCCCATGAAGACCACAGGATGCCTTGGGGATATGTAACTGAAATGAAGCAGATGTGAAAGTTATTGGGATGGACAAGGTAAAAGGGCTGGAAATCCGCAGCCACGTAGACATCAATATAATCCAAAATGACAGCAGGACGTGGAGTGCAGGAGTAGGTCAATCCAAGCTTAAACGTTGTCAGTGAGGCCGGGCATGGTGGCTCACAGCCTGTAATCCCAGCATTTTGGGAGGCTGAGGTGGGCGGATCACTTGAGGCCAGGAGTTCGAGACCAGCCTGACCACCATGGTGAAACTCCATCTCTACTAAAAATACAAGAAAAAAAAAAAAATTAGCCAGGTGTGGTGGTACACACCTGTAATCCCAGCTTTTTGGGAGGCTGAGGCAGGAGAATCGCTTGAACTCAGGAGACAGAGGTTTCAGTGAGCTGAGATAACGCCACTGCACTTCAGCCTGGGTGACAGAGCACGACTCTGTCTTAAAAAAAAAATTGTCAATGAGTGAGGAGAAATAACTGAGAAGTATGAAGATGACAACAGGAAGGAAGGAGGGGGAGTGGTAGAGCCCCAGAACCCCACAGCATATGCTTCTGATAAGCAGGAGCTCTTGCATGAAGGTGGATTAATAAGAGTCTAGAAGCAGGGGTGAGGATGTGGAGGATTTCAACCTCGCTGCCAAATCCCAAGGTATATGGGAATGGGGAGATAGGGAAGCCCCCACCTCAGAGTGTTGAGAAGTGATGAGATCCAGCCACAGATGTTGTAGATGCGGGGACACTGACTTACCATAGGACAGAGAGGAAGTTTGGAGGAAAAGAAGCAGTTTGAGTGTGGACCAGTGGCTAGGGCAGTATGGAGATGAAAGTACAGGGCCAGGCTCGGTGGCTTAGGCTGTAATCTCAGCACTTTGGGAGGCTGAGGTGGGCAGATCACAAGGTCAGGAGTTCGAGATGGGCCTGGCCAACATGGTGAAAACCCACCTCTACTAAAGACACAAAAAGTCAGCCGGGTGTGGTGGTGTGCGCCTGTAACCCCAGCTACTTGGGAGGCTGAGGCAGGAGAATCACTTGAACCCGGGAGGTGGAGGTTGCAGTGAGCGGAGATGGCGCCATTGTGCTCCAGCCTGGGCGATAGGGCGAGACTCTGTCTCAAAAAAAAAAAAAAAAAAAGTACAGGAGATTATGTGTGATCTGCTGGAGCTTACATCATAGGCAGGGATGAAGAATATCAGAGATGGGAGCCACAGGGCTGCTGAAAGAATTCATTCAGCAATCTCTCAGACAGAGAGGTCTGGAGTTCAGAGTGCCTTCAACAGAGATACAGATATGGAAGGGATCAGCATTCAGATGTTAACTGAGATCAAGAGAATAGCTATGACCTATACAATATGTGGAGTGAGAATAAAAGAGGATCTTGAGGAATGCCAACATTTAAGGTATTGGCAAAGGAGAATGAGAGGGAGTGGGTAGAAAACCAAGAAAGGATGGTATGCCTATCAGCAAGGCTGGAGAAAATTTCAGGAATGAGGGGAGTCTTTAAGTCCTTCTAATGCTACTGTGTTCTATTATCTCCCAGACAGATTGCTGACAGAGGAGGTGACTTCTTAGAGGGAATTAACCACAGCCTGGATTTACTGTGTGTTTGAGGAAGTCCTAGTCCCGTGAGCAGTCCATGAATAAGGGAGAGAGCAGGTAAGCTTGGGGATGAGTAAGACCCTGGGTTTGAATCCTATTACTACCACTTGTACAATTCAAAACAAATTTTAAACATTCTTCTGAACCTCAATTTCCCCACTGGAGAAATGGAGTAAATCATAGTACCTATCTCTCAAGGCTGTGTGATGCAGATTAAATGGATAATATTTTCAAAGGACTTTGCCCAGTTCCTGGCAAACAGTAAACACTGGATAATGTTACCTCTTATTATACGTATTGGCAATGAAACGGGATAAGGGCTATGGTAGAAGAAACGTTAGGTGATATTAGAATATATAGTTGGGTTAATAACATAGTTGGGGAAGTGGGGTAGGGAAAGTTTTCTAGACATCAAGTTTGGGTCATCAAAGAGAAGGAGTTCACATTGAGATACCATCTCACACCAGTCAGAACGGCTATTACTAAAAGGTCCGGCCAGGTGCGGTGTCTCACGCCTGTAATCCCAGCACTTTCAGAGGCTGAGGTGGGTAGATCATGAGGTCAAGAAATCGAGACCATCCTGGCCAACATGGTGAAACCCCATCTCTACTAAAAATACAAAAAAATTAGCTGGGTGCAGTGGCGCACGCCTATAGTCCCAGCTACTCGGGAGGCTGAGGCACAAGAATCCCTTGAACCCGGGAGGTGGAGGTTGCAGTGAGCCGAGATTGTGACACTGCACTCTGGCCTGGCAACAGAGAGAGATTTCATCTCAAAAAACAAAACAAAACCAAACCAAAAAAAACCAAGATCTAAAAACAACAGAACAACAGATGCTGGTGAGGCTGCAGAGAAAAGGGAACACATACGGTGTTAGTGGGAATGTACATTAGTTCAGCCACTGTGGGAAACGGTTTGGATATTTCTCAAAGAACTTAAAATAGAACTATCATTCGATCCAGCAATCCCATTGCTGTGTATCTATCCAAGGCAAAATAAATTGCTCTACCAAAATGACATGCACTCGTATGTTCATTGCAGCATGAATAATAGCAAAGACATGCAATCAGCCTTGGTGCCCATCAACAATGGATTGGATAAAGCAAGTGTGGTACATATGTACCATGGAATACTACACAGGCATAAAAAAGAATGAAATCATGTTCTTTGCAGCAACACGGATGCAGCTGGAGGCCATTATCCTAAGTGAATTAAGGCAGAAACAGAAAACCAGATACTGCATGCTTTCACTTATAAGCGGGAGCTAAACATTGAGTACTCACAGCTGTAAAGATGACAACAGTAGACGATGGGGACTATGAAAAGAGGGAGGGAGGGAGCTTTTCAAGGTTTGAAAAACTACCTATTGGGTACTATGCTCAGTACCTGGGTGATGGGATCAATTGTACCCCAAACCTCAGCATTACACGATAGACCCATGTAGCAAACCTGCACATGTATTCCTTGAATCTAAAATAAAAGATGAAATGACAGAAAAAAAAAAAAAGCCACAGAGGAGTCAAAAGTACTCCCACCAGAGGAATTCACATGTGTGAGGACTTACAGGCAAAATAAATAAGTTGCATTGCAGAAAGCTGGGTGAATTGCAGAACAGTTGGAACAGAGGACAGTCACACAGCTAGGGTGGAGGGAGGGGAAGACCGGGAAGAATTGCTGGAAATATCCAGACAGAAGGCCAGAGTGAGGGTCACAAAAGTGGAGGAAGCTGGTTGGGCACGGTGGCTCATGCCTGTAATCACAGCACTTTGGGAGGCTGAGGTGGGTGGATCACCTGAGGTTGGGAGTGATCAACCTCAACCTGACCAACATGGAGAAACCCCATCTCTACTAAAAATACAAAATTAGCCAGGTGTGGTGGCACATGCCTGTAATCCCAGTTACTGGAGAGGCTGAGGCAAGAGAATCGCTTGAACCCAATGGCGGAGGTTGCAGTGAGCTGAGATCGCACCATTGCACTCCAGCCTGGACAACACGAGCGAAACTCCGTCTCAAAAAAAAAAAAAGTAGAGGAAGCTGGGCAGATCCAGCAAATATTTATAAGTAGTAGTAGAAATACAAAGACTTTGAAATTGATAGAATAGAAAAGGTGGGATAGGAAGAGAGGAGAGAAAGGGAAGATCCAAGAGTCATTCTTGTCTATCTTTACTTCTATAGCCCTGCCTTTACCACAGTGCCTTCCCAACTGTGAATGCTCAATCAAGATTAAACAAAATACATAATATTCTCTTAAAATTATTTTTCTGGCCTCTACATCTGCATGTTGTCACATGAGATTCTGATGATCCACCAACAGATGTATCCCCTTGCTCCTCTACTAGGTATTTTTAATTTTTGCACCTGGCACCCACCCTACCTCTACCATCAAAATCCCCACAGAGAAGAAAGATATCTAAGGTTAACATGCGAGCAGTGCATGGACCGTTACAATGGAAAGGGCTCTGCTAGGTCCAGGCAGGCAGACAGACAGACAGACAGACCTGACCTACCTTGGAGGTTTGCTCCACTGCCATAGGGGATTTTCTGGGAACCCAAGCATCTTGGAGAGGTGCAAATGAGTTGCTTATCATCTAGAGCGGCATGGAAGCTGTAGAATTTTCTCCTAGCACTTATAAGAAGCGGGCATTGCAGTTAGGTGGAAGAGAGATAGACTCATGAAAAAGCCTTGTGGTCTGTAACGAGGATATACTCAACAGTGACCTAAACTGACATCCGGAAATTGGATGCATACGGACTTCTGAGCAGATGATGGCAAGTAAGTGTAATAACTCAGGCTGAAGCTCAACAACCTCTCCTCCACCCTCCAGTCATGGTACTACATATGGCATACCCTCTGCCCCTGAGAAAAATGAGTGCCAATGCAGGAAAAAGGAGATAACTCTTGAATGCCTAACATTGTTTCTGTCACTTCATAAAATGGGTCTGAAGACGCAAAGTCCAGTCATGGAAAATACACCTGAGTTTGTGAATTGGAATCCGAACCTACTACTATTTTCTCCTTCCTAATGTTGCGTATCTCTGTTTTCTCTCTTGGACTCGCCACCTATTTCTTTTATTGTTTTATCATAACAGTAATTTTTATATTTATTAATCAATTTTTGTTTTTATCCATATTCTTCTACCTTTACAAATGTATTCCTCCATGTTGTTAGATATTGATTTTCTTTTCTTTTCTTTTCTTTTTTTTTTTCTTTCTCTTTTTTTTTTTTTTGAGACGGAGTTTGGCTCTTGTTGCCCAGGCTGGAGTGCAATAGGACTATCTCGGCTCACTGCAACCTCCGCCTACCGGGTTCAAGCGATTCTCCCGCCTCAGCCTCCCGAGTAGCTGGGATTACAGGCATGTGCCACCACACCCGGCTAATTTTTGTATTTTTAGTAAAGATGGGGTTTCTCCATGTTGGTCAGGCTGGTCTCAAACTCCCGATCTCAGGTGATCCAACTGCCTCAGCCTCCCAAAGTGCTGGGATTACAGGTGTGAAAAACAGCGCCTGGTTGATAATGATTTTCTATTTTTCCTCTTTTGGGGCTTTTTGAGATAAAAGCATAACTTGTTTCTTTCTTTCTGATAACATTAAAAATATCTCTCTGAATTTGAGTGCAGTTTTGAGGTGAAACTATGGGTTTTTATGCAATATTTACATACTAGTATGTTTCTATATATTCTGTAATTACATTCTTGATTTCCTTTTTGATCTAAGAGGTAGCTTAGAAGACTGACTTATAATTTCCAAGTGTTTAAGCTTCTATTTGTTAATTTATATGTAAATATTAATTTTTAAAATATGATACAGAGAAGTGCACCAACATAAGTGTAGAGCTTGATAAATTTTTATAAAATGAGTATTCTCAATGTAACCACCACTTAAATCAAGAAATTGGACATTTGTGTTACCAGAACTGTAGACGCCCTCTGTGTGCCACCTCCCAGGTACTACAGCACCCATTCCCAGCTCCCCCAAGATAAATTCCATACTGACTTCTATTACCATTGATTCACTTTGCTTGTTTTTAAACTGGATGTAAATGAAATCATACAGTATATACTGTTCTGTATCTGGCTTTTCTTGCTCAGCCTCCATTGTGAGATTCATCCACATTTTCATCCATTGTTAGGTGAAGCACGAATACATTCCTTTTTCTTTCCATGTATACGCCACCTTTGTATGATAATGAATTCATACGATTCGTTGTATTGTATGAATACACCACCTTTTTATTTCTCCACTGTGTTGTCAATGGAGACTTCAAGTGGTTTTCATTTTTGACTATTACAAATGCTGCCAATACAAACATTCTAGCACGTGCCTTTTGTGGTAAATATGTCCACATTTCTGTTGAACAAGTGAAATTGCTGGGTCATGAAGTGTGCATACTGCTTAGCCTTAGCGCATACTGCAAGCACAGCACTCTAATTTCCCTCCCACCAAAATGCATTATATGACAGTCCCACTTGGTCTGCATCCTCACCAACACTGGTTTAGCCAGTCTCTTTCCATTTTAGCTCTTCCATGGGTGTGTGGTGGAATTTCATTCTCATATCAGCGGCATATATTGGATGATTAACAAGGTTGAACAACTTTTTGTGTTCTTGGGCCATTTGGATAGTGACTGTGGAAAAGTGACCATTCCAATCTCTTGATCTCTTGTCAATGTATCCTGAAGGCGTCTTCCTTTTTCCCATTGATTTGTAGGATTCTTCTCTTTCTTTTTTTTTTTTTTTTTTCTTTTTTGTGATGGAGTCTTGCTCTGTCACCTGGACTGGAGTGCAGTGGCACGATCTTGGCTTATGGCAACCTCATCTCCCGGGTTCAAGCGATTCTCCTGCCTCAACCTCCCAAGTAGCTGGGATTACAGGCACCCACCACCATGCCCGGCTAAATTTTTTTGTATTTTTAGTAGAGACGGGGGTTTTACCATGTTGGCCAGGCTGTTCTTGAACTCCTGACCTCAGGTGATCCACCAGCCTCGGCCTCCCAAAGGGCTGGGATTACAGGCGTGAGCCACCACTCCCAGCCCTGGAGTCTCTCTCTCTATATATACACACACACACATATACACGCACACATGTATACACATATATATACACACACACATCTATCTATCTATCTATCTATCTATCTATCTATCTATCTATCTATCTACCTATTGATCAATCAATCATCTATTTTTCTTTGAGACAGGGTCTTGCACTGTTGCTCTGTTGCCCAGGTTGGAGTGTAGTGGCCTGATCTCGGCTTACTGCAGCTTTGACTCCCTGGGCTCAGGTGATTCTCCTACCTCAGCCTCCCGGGTAGCTGGGACTACAGGCATGCGCCACCAGGCCTGGCTAATTTTTGTGTTTTTTTAGTAGAGATGTTGCCTAGACTGGTCTTGAACCCCTGGGCTCAAGTGATCTGTCCACCGTGGCTTCCCAAAGTGCCGAGATTACAGGGGTGAGCCACCATACCCATCCGGATTCTTTATATATTTTGGAGTTTAGTTCTCTCTCTCTCTCTGTTTTATGAAGGTCGAATGTATTGCAAATAATTCGTCCCACTCTGATGATTTCTTTTTCATTCTGTTTTTTATTTTTTGAGACAGGGCCTCACTGTATTCCCAAGGCTGGAATTCAGTGGCACAGTCTCACTCAATTCAGCCTCCACCCTCCCAGGCTCAAGTGATCCTCCCACCTCAGTCTTCAGAGTAGCTGAGACTACAGGCCCTGCCACCAGGTCTGGGAAACTGTTGATTTTTTTTTTTTTTCCTGTAGAAATGGAGTTTTGGAGTTGCCCAGGCTAGTCTCGAACTCTTGAGCTCGAGTGATCTTCCCGTCTCAGCCTTTCTAAAGTGCTGGGATGACAGACGTGTGCCATGGAGCTTGGCCTTTTTAGTTCTCTTAATGGTATCATCAGAGCGAGACTCTGTCTCAAAAAAAAAAAAAAAAAAAAAAAAAAAAAAAAAAAGAACCAAAGTTCTTAACTGTTAAGTAGTCCAATTTGCCAATATTTCCTTTAAGATTAGAATATTTGGTGTCATGTTTAAGAAATCATTGTCTACCACAAGATCATGAAGAACTTTTTCTCCTGTTTTATATTTTGATTTTTATTTCTTTTGAAAAACAATAATTTTTGAGGTTTGTTTTCCAGAAAAAATGGGTAGTTGATAAACCTTTTCAGTCATTACATGTCGACTTCCTTTTGCCCTCGTTTGTGAATGTTAGGCCAGATGTAGACTTTTGAGTTGCATTTGAGTTATGACCTATTTTCATGGGTGCCCTGTAATCTTGCTCTGAATTTTATTGGCATTGAGCATTGCAGATGTCAGCATGAGGCAAACCAGCTTCTCTTTTTGAAGACAAACTTCTTTTTTTCTGGTGTGTGTGTGTGTGTGTGTGTGTGTGTGTGTGTGTGTGTCTTCGAAATTCAGAAATTTAACCAAGATAGGTCTAGGGATTTTGTTTTTCTTGTGCAGTAATATTTTCTAGCCCTTCGTGAAATATTTTAATTTTGACTTGGGCCTTTCTTCAGCTCTGCAAAATGTTTTTTTGTTTGTTTCTTTGTTTTGTTTTTTGAGACGGAGTTTCGCTGTTATTGCCTAGGCTGTAGTACAACAGCCCGATCTTGGCTCTCCATGACTTCCGCCTGCCAAGTAGCTGGGATTACAGGCCTGCACCACCATGCCCAGATAATTTTGTATTTTTAGTAGAGACAGGGGTTTCTCCATGTTGGTCAGGCTGGTTTCGAACTTCCAACCTCAGGTGATCCGCCCACCTCGGCCTCCCAAAGTGCTGGGATTCCAGGCATGAGCTACCGCGCCTGGCCTTTTTTAGTATTTTTTATGCTTATTTCTTCTTCATCATCTGCTCTGCAAATTCTATTACATATTTGTTTGAATATTTTGAAAAAAGATTCCACGTCTAGTTTCTTTTTCCTCACCATTTCATTGCATTACCTACTTTTTCCCGCTGAATTTTGGGATCATTCTTCCAGCCCATCTTCTAATGCAGTAATTCCATTTTGGGCAGTGCCAGATCTGCTATTTCCTGCCTCTGTGGAGTTTCATTAGTTTGGAAGTCATGCGTTTCTTATCCAAGAACTCTTTCTTGTTTAATGTGGCTCTTCTTCATGGCAACCAGCTCTTGTTATATTAAAGCAGCTTTCTCTCAGTTCTCACCAAGAATACAAATTAGAGTGAAAAAATATATTTCCCTTACTTCTTGCATAACTTTCACTAGCAGCTATTTTCTCTGGATTCTCAGATTAGTCTCCCTGTTTTATGGAGGTCATAGCCTATAATAAAAGCACAGGCATTTGAACTAGAAAAACTTGGGTTTGAATCCTAGTTCTGAACCTTGAATGGCAGTTAACCTAAACCCTCTGAGCTTGGTTTATTTGATAGGTAGAGTCAAACCCTCATTCTAGAGTTCTTCTAAGGATTAAATAAGATAATGTATATTATAGCACTTACAGTAGTACTTGGCTATATAGTTTATTATTATTACCTTCTTCATTCTCATTACTATTATATTGAAATACTAAGTCTTTTTTCTGCTTGTCAGTCTCGCATAGAGAGGTCTGGTTACTTAAGACTTGGTAGCTGAGTTGGACAGAAAGGCATCAGGTCAGAAATGGTGCAGATCTCAGTTTAATTTTCCCCAAGTTACTACACATAGTAAATCTACCTGGCCAGGACTCCCTCACTCAGAAATCACCTGTACCATTTTTTGACAAGATTGTGAAAGGGACCTTTCTCTAATTTCCATGAGTGACACAGAATTGCTCTATTACGTTTGATGAGTTATTTCAAATGGATATTGGAGGGAGAAATGAGTCAAAACTACTGGCTTTTGTTAACATTTTGTTACCAGAAGTTGAATGTAAAATTTACTAAAAATAAAGAAAATTAACACATAAATGTTTTAGATAAAAATGTAGTCAAATATTTCTATCCTTTGGGGATAAGGGAGACTTTCTAAGCATTAAACCAAAGGCATAAAACATAAAGGAAAAGATTGATAGATCTGACCACATCAAAAATGTAGAATTCTTGCTGGGCGCGGCGGCTCACGCCTGTAATCCCAGCACTTCAGGAGGCTGAGGCAGGTGGATCACCTGAGGTCAGCAGTTCAAAAGCAGCCTGACCAACAGGTTGAAACCCTGTCTTTACTAAAAATACAAAATTGGCCAGGTGTGGTGGCTCATGCCTGTAATCCCAACTACTTGGGAGGCTGAGGCAGGAGAATCACTTGAGCCCGGGAGATGCAGGTTGCAGTGAGCCAAGATTGTGCTATTGCACTCCAACCTGGGCAACAAGGGTGAAACTCCATCTCAGAGGAAAAAAAAAAAAAAAAAAGTAGAATTCCTGGAAGATAAAAATCAACATTAGAGATGTTGAAAAGGAAAGGCCAAACTAGAGAAAACATTTGCCATAAGATACAATAGCATTAGTGTAATTAATATGACTACAAAGCTTTTAAAAATTGATAAGAAAATGTAGACCTACAACAGAAAAATGGGTTAAGGACATGGAGAATTAATTAACCAAAGAAGAAATACTAACGGCCATGAAACATGTGGGAAAATGTTTAATGTGGTAAAAACAAGTACAAATTAAAATGGCATAATAATGCTATTTTTCATCTATTCATCTCGCAGGATTATTAAGAGCGGTGATACTCAGCACAGGTTAGAGTATGGAGAAAATGGCGTATTTACACGCTGTAGTTGGGATGGTGAAAATTTCCATTTTTTATCTACAGGATAATTTGGCAATACATATAAAAAGCTTTAAAACATGACACACTTCAGTGCAGAAATTCTGATTATTTAATGTTGATCTTAATTAAATAAATATATGCAAAAAGTTTTAACCATTAACATGTTGATCACAGAGATATTTAGAATAACAGAAGATAAGAAAGAACATATTGTCCTAACAATAGTCTGATCCTATTTTTGAAACACGTTTATAGATTCCCAGTGTTACCTTGATTAGTAAGAATCTGGGCATTTTTCATTTTTTAAATGAATCCTAATTTTCCCATTTTTTCCCTCAATAACGTTAAAATGTATAACACGTTTATATATAAACACATACGCTGCTGGACTTTATTTACTAACATTTTATTAATAATTTTTATATCTATTCTTGTAGGCGATATTGGTTTGTTGTTTTTGCATTTGTGCCATCTTCATCGGGTTTGATAACAGAGTTAAGGCAATTTCATAAAGTGAGTTTGGATGCTTTCATTTTGTTTCTGTGCTCTTAAATAGTTAAGTAGCAGAAGAATTATCTGTTGTTTGAAGCTTTGAAAGTGTTCACCATAAAACCATATGGGCCTGGCTACTTTGGGGAGTATTGTTCCTTGAAAAGTTTTCCAAGTTTTTCAGTGTTCCTGGTCCCCTCATGCTTCCTACCCATTTTTGAAAAACCTGTAGCAGGCCAGGCACAGTGGCTCTTGCCTGTAATCTCAGCACTTTGGGTGGCAGAGGCGGGGGATCACCTGAGGTCAGGAGTTCGAACACAGCCTGGCCAACATGGTGAAACTCCATCTTTACTAAAAATACAAAAATTAGCTGGGCATGGTGGTAGGCGCCTGTAATTCCAGCTACTCAGGGAGGCTGAGGCACGAGAATCGTTTGAACCCAGGAGGTGGAGGTTGCAGTGAGCAGAGATTGCGCCACTGCACTCCAGCCTGGGAGACAGAGCAAGACTCCACCTCAAAAAAAAAAAAAAAAAGAAAAAGAAAAGAAAGAAAGAAAGAAACACCTGTAGCAGTTCATATTCTCCAAGCAAATAAAGAGCTTACTTGAAAATAAGTAAACATAAGATTGCAAAAGTATTCTCTTATACTTTTTTTGCATCTGTGATTAAATCCTTTTTCTCGTGTCTAAAGTTGTGTGTTTTTCTTCTATTTGCCTTTCTATCTATTCATTTTATGTATCTCTTTGAAATAACAAGTCCTGAAATTAATGGATCAATTACACCCTTAATTCATTCTAAGGTCTGTATTGGGCCTGCTGTACAAGTGTTCCCCTGGAGACCAAGACAGAAGACAAGCCACTATCTGGAGAAAGGTTTTTCTTATGGCAGTGGTAAATGTGCCAGAAGGCCAGAGGAAAATGTACAAAGCCTCTTAATGCACAGCTTGGAAGTACGATATATCACTTCCACCCACAGGCCATTAGCCGAAGAAGTCTCTTGGTCAAGTCCTAAGTTATTAAGTGGGAAAATACACTCTGCCTATGATGAGACCATGCAAAGGTCTATTAAGGGAAGGCTGAAAATTGGAGTTAACGACATCTATTAATACCATGCCCAAAGATGGGAACATCTATTACCCTATTTTAAAAAATAGTTTGGACTAACAGATATACTTGAATGGTGCAAGTCAAGTTTGATACCTGCAAGCAAAAAGGTGATTGGAATCTGTAATATCCTTCAGTCGTATTGTAGCACTGAATGTTGTTTTGACACATCAGATACTGTAAGGCATAGGTGTATCTTCTCCAACAGCAATTTATTGAGCAAATAGACTGGCCAATTAATTCCCCAAAACATACTACTTAGAGATTTTGTACTACAAATCCCCATATAGTAGATAAGAAAAGAGTGTCCTGGAGAAGTCCAGCAAGATGATTGGCCATAATTATAATGAGCTCGAGCTTCCTGTTCTGCTTTCTCTCTTCTGTGGACCCCAATGTATAGGATGTTTCAGTCAACAAAGAACTGCATATACCACAGTGATCCCATAAGGGTATAACACTGTTTTTTTTTTTTTTTTTTTTTTTTTTTTTGAGACGGAGTCTCGCTCTGTCGCCCAGGCTGGAGTGCAGTGGCCGGATCTCAGCTCACTGCAAGCTCCGCCTCCCGGGTTCACGCCATTCTCCGGCCTCAGCCTCCCGAGTAGCTGGGAGTACAGGCGCCCGCCACCTCGCCCGGCTCGTTTTTTGTATTTCTTAATAGAGACGGGGTTTCACCGTGTTAGCCAGGATGGTCTCGATCTCCTGACCTCGAAACACTGTATTTTTACCATACTTTTTCTATGTTTAGATGTGTTCAGATAACACAAACACTTACCATCGTGTTACAATTGTCTACACTATTCAGTACAGTGACATGCTATACAGATTTGTAGCTTAGGCTATACCCTATAACCTACGTGTGTAGTAGGCTACACCATCTAGGTCTGTGTAAGTATTTTCTTTCCTTTTTTTTTTGAAATGGACTCTCGCTCTGTCAGCTAGGCTGGAGTGCAGTGGCGCGATCTCAGCTCACTACAAACTCTGCCTCCTGGTTTCAAGAGATTCTCCTGCCTCAGCCTCCCGAGTAGCTGGAATTACAGGCACCCACCACCACACCTAACTAAATTTTGTAATTCTAGTAAAGACGGGTTTTCACCACATTGGCCAGGCTGGTTTCGAACTCTTGACCTCAGGTGATCCACCTGCCTTGGCGTCCCAAAGTGCTGGAATTACAGGCGTGAGCCACCACACCTGGCTGTGTAAGTACTTTCTATGATGTTTGTGCAACAACAAAATCACCTAATAATGTATTTCTCAGAACGTATCCCTGTCGTTAAGTGACACATGAGGTTATTCTGAATTCTGTTCTGTAGACCAGCCTTGTCCAATAGAGCTTTCTATGATGATGAAAATGTTTATTTTACATTGTCTGCTACGGCAACCACTAGCCACAGGTAGTTATTGGGCACTTGAAATGGAAAACTGAAACTTTTGTTTTATTTAACCTAATTTAAAATAATATTTAAGTAACCACATGGAGCTAGTGATCCCCATGTTGGCCAGTGAATGCTTGCTGTCAGAGTAGGGGTTAAAACCATTCTAATTCGGAGGCTTCTAAAGGGAGTATCAGATTTCCACGGAAACATATCTCAGACAAATGGTACTACAACATTGCTGAAGCGAGTAAGAAGCTCATATATTGTTGGCCAAAGCAAGTGACAAGGTCAAAGGGAAGGTCAACAGGAACAGGGACGTGTAATCTTCCCATAGGTCAAAGCTAGGTATATAAGACATAGAAATTTCTTTCTTCTTTTCTCCTCTTCCTCTTCCTCCTCTTCTTTCCCCTTCCCACCGTTCTTCCTCACCTCCCCTTCGTCTTTTGCAAATACTTTTAAATTTTATTTTAAATCTATTCTTCTAGGTGGCACAAATTAAGTTTTAGGCAATTCCATCTTCATTCCCCATCTTGGCCAAAGTTGCCTCCTCCTCCTGATCACCGTCTTTGATCCCAATAGCTTTCATATCCAGCTCTTTCAGGTACATTTGTATATCCCCACACGACACATGCAGACACCAAATCACTGCACATGGCTTAGGTGTAGGGAGCTCTGGGGCTACCACTGGCCTGTGGTACGGGTACTGTAGACACTTCATGTGGATATCTTACTGGTCCTGTGTCTTACAAGGCAGAAGATCTCTGTGAGCTTGGCCACGCCTAGCCTTCACTGCAGGAGCGGTGTACAGTTTCTCCACTGTGCTCAGATGCCCCAAAATGATATATCTGTCTCCAGTCTGCCTGCCCCCAACTTCATTGTTGACCATGGGGAAAAGCCAGACGCATGCTGCTTTCTCAGAGAAACCCACCGTAGCAGTCAGCTTAGACTCAATTATGTTACAGCAACAAACAATCCCCAAACCTCTGATTTAAAACAGCAAAGATACCTTTTTCACTCCAGCTGGAGGGCCACATCGGTGTTCCACAGCAGCCCCCAACTGGTTCATTGCCAGTATTAAGAAGAAGAGGGCAGGATCACAAAATGACTCCTAAAACGTCTGCCCTCAGAAGAAGTGTAAAAGTCACTCCTGTGCATATTCATTGCTCAAAGAAAATCACATGACCGATCTTTAACTCAACAGTAAGGTAAAATAGCATCCTTCCCATAGGCATTGGCAGTGAAATTTTTTGGACATTAATAGTATCTACACAAGCATCATCTACTTTTCTTCTCTCTTTCTCTCCTGCTTTGCAGTCCCCATCACCATTTTCAACATCTTACAGCCTGTGGGTTCTTTATTTAGACTAAGCAGGATGATATATCCTTTATAATCTACTATTTCTGACATAGACTATTAAAGCTCCAAAGCCTGTATTCTGGAAACTTAAAACTCTGTCCTGAAGAACTCTATTCTGTCACATGTGTTTCTGAAGCTCTTGTTTCTGCACTAATATCCCTTCCCTGGGGTAGAAAGCAGAACATGCACTAGCTGCTTCCTGAGTGGAGGGAGCATTCAAAGGAAGACAGAAAATATGTGGAGAAGCCACCAGTTAATAAAATATTATTGGACCACACTCTGTCAGGGGAGGCAGCCAAGGGGATTTCCCTTTGGAACGGAAAAATCTCGGGATTGAAGGCAGGGGCTGGCATGATATCGGAGTTGTCTACCAGAGTTCTTGAGGATTAGTGCTGACCAGTAGAACTTTCTGAGAGGATAGGAATGTTCTTTATCTGTGCTGTCCAATACAGTAGCCTTTAGCCACATGTGGCTCTTAAGCACTTCGAATGTGACTTGGGTGACTGAGGAACTAAATTCTTTTTTTATTTATTTTTATTTTTTTATGATACTTTAAGTTCTGGGGTACATGTACAGAACGTGCAGGTTTGTTACATAGGTATACAGGTGCCATGGTGGTTTGCTGCATCCATCAGCGTCATCTACATTAGGTATTTCTCCTAATGCTCAACCCCCGACAGGCCCCGGTGTATGATGTTCCCCTCCCTGTGTCTACATGTTCTCTTTGTTCAACTCCCACTTATGAGTGAGAGCATGCAGTGTTTGGTTTTCTGTTCTTGTGTTAGTTTGCTGAGAATGATGGTTTACACCTTTGTCCATGTCCCTGCAAAGGACACGAACCCATTCTTTTTTATGGCTGCATAGTATTCCATGGTGTATATGTGCCACATTTTCTTTATCCAGTCTATCACTGATGGGCACTTGGGTTGGTTCCAAGTCTTTGCTATTGTGAACAGTGCCGCAATAAACATACATGTACATGTGTCTTTATAGTAGAATGATTTATAATCCTTTGGGTATATATCCAGTAATGGGATTGCTGGGTCAAATGGTATTTCTAGTTCTAGATCCTTGAGGAATCGCCACACTGTCTTCCACCATGGTTAAACTAATTTACACTCCCACCAACAGTGCAAAAGTGAGGAACTAAATTTTGAATTTTAATTAGTTTAAATTTCAACAACCACTTGTGGTGAGGGGCTACTATATTCAACAGTGCAGTTCTAGAAGTTACCAGAGATAGTGTTGCTAAAAGTCATACAGTGACCTTAATGTTTTACTATTATTTATACACATAAAAAGCATGTTGTACTTTGCTTTTTTAAAAATCTCAAAATGGAAATAATTTCACTTAATATAGACATCATATAGACATTATAGGTACAACATAGTTGCTTAAAAGCAAATAATGGCCGGGCGCGGTGGCTTAAGCCTGTAATCCCAGCACTTTGGGAGGCCGAGACGGGCGGATCACGAGGTCAGGAGATCGAGACCATCCTGGCTAACACGGTGAAACCCCGTCTCTACTAAAAAATACAAAAAACTAGCCGGGCGAGGTGGCGGGCGCCTGTAGTCCCAGCTACTCGGGAGGCTGAGGCAGGAGAATGGCGTGAACCCAGGAGGCGGAGCTTGCAGTGAACAGAGATCTGGCCACTGCACTCCAGCCTGGGCGACAGAGCAAGACTCCGTCTTAAAAAAAAAAAAAAAAAAAAGCAAATAATGCCTTCGTTTATTCACTGGCTAGAGCTGTCTGACCTAATAAGCAGAGGCTAAATTCACAATTAATTAAAGATTTCATGTTCATTCAGCCAAGACATGCCTCAAACCATTTTTTGTTTAGCTGGCCAGCAAGATACTTAGAGCCATATTTAGGACATCTTGCAACTATAATCAACATATGCAAAATATCCCGTTTCAAAGAAGATCCTTCCTTTATAAGATTAGTAATTCTGTTGTACGAATAGGATTTTTCTCTATTATGCTAAGTATAATCATTTTGTAGTAAATGAATATGGCAATGTACTACATGAAAATTTATATGTAATTTGATTATTGGTAATTTAACAAATAGTTCTCTTACCGGAGTTCAGGAAGCATATTTCTCTATCTAGGGATGAGGAAACAGAGGTTTGGAGAGGTTAGGCAATTTTCCTAAGGTTATATAACAGGTATGTGGAATTCTGACGCAGGAACTCCTATCTGTTTAATCCTAAGCGCCTAGCACCCAACAATACTGCTCTTACTTGATAGATAATGATAAAACCTTGATATATAATGATAAAACCTAACTGCAATCACCTATCTTTTTCTTTTTTCTTTTCTTTTTTTTTGAGACAGAGTCTAGCTCTGTCGCTCAGGTTGGAGTGCAGTGGCACAATCTCGGCTCACTGCAACCTCTGCCTCCCGGGTTCAAGCGATTCCTCTGCCTCAGCCTCCCGAGTAGCTGGGATTACGGGCGCCCACCACCACGCCCAGCTAATTTTTGTATTTTTAGCAGAGACAGGGTTTCACTGTGTTGGCCAGGCTGGTCTCGAACTCCTGACCTCATGATCCACCCGCCTTGGTCTCCCAAACTGCTGGGATTACAAGCGTGAGCCACTGCGCCTGGCTCACCTATCTTTTTCTAAGGATAGAGAACGAAGAAGCCACAACCCCTTTCAAGGAACCAGCTGACGTCCATGGGATGCTGTGGTGCAGGACACTTGTGGGGTGCTACAGCTCATGCCCCTTGGTTTCCTGCTGGTGGAAGGGAAATGGGACTAGATACGAGATTGGCGTCTAAGCCATACAAAAAAGCTGTCTCAGACAGGTTGGGCCAGTAAGCACAATGTCACTATCTATATTGGCTTCTGGTTACCTATTGGGTTTGGTTTGGTAAAAATTAAGAATCAGACTTCTGGGATGCAAGCTATGCCGAGTTCAAAATCTGCTGTCAGCCCCTGTGTTTCAAGCGTAACCCTGAACCTCATCATTAATCAGGTGACCTTAGACCGTTTTATCAGCCACGTATCTGCTAGCATAAATCTCCCTTCTGTGAATTGAGAACACAGATGCCTCACATTCACTAAAAATACAATCAGAGACAGATGCTCACTTTCTTTATTTGCTGTTGTATTCTTGGTCCCACTTTGCCATTTTTAAAACAGGAAAACGTTTCCCTTACTTGAACGCTAAAGTGCAAAGCTGCTGTGGACGCTGCCTTCTTCCACCTCCGCACTCCACTGTCCTTGCAAACTTTGGACAGAGGAAAGGTGGGCACGGGGCGCGAAACTACAAGTCCCGGCATGCACGGCGTTCTCCGCACAGGCGCACGGGGACAGCCCGGCCAGCCGGCCAGCCAGCCTGCGGAGACTCCCGGGTCCCCGCGCCGGACTGGGACTGGGGGCAGGCAGCCCGGGCGGAGCGGGCCGGTGCCGAGGGCGGCCCCGGGCATTGCTCTGCCCCGGGCATTGCGCGGCGCGCGTGAGGGGGATGCGGCAGGAGGCGGCGCGGCGGGAGGAGGCGTAGGCGGCGGTGCCCTCGGGAGGGAGCTGCGCGCGGGCCAGACGGCTCCCGGAGGCTCCGCAGTGCCGCCGCCGCCACCCGGGAGGCTCCGCGCGGGAGCCATGTAACCCTGCGGCGGGCTCCGGGCTGCTCCGTCCTTCCCCAGCTCCTGGGCTAGCGCGGCAGCGGGGCCACGATGAAGAAGCAGTTCAATCGCATGCGCCAGCTGGCCAACCAGACGGTGGGCAGGTAGGTCACCCGCGGGCACCGGGGCCGGTGCGCGCCCGCGAGGCTGCATCCGCCGGGGCGCGCAGGTGATGGATCCCGCCCGGCCTCCTGTCCTCCTTCCTTCCGTCCCTTCCCCTGCAGCAGTTGCCTCCAGGCGCTGCTCGCAGACGCGACCCCTCCTCCCTGAACTTCCTAGACCCCGGAGCCCTTCACACGCGCCGCCTTCTGCTCCGGGCTCCGGTTGCCAAGCGCAAAGTGTGACGCATCCTTTACCTGCGTCCCCGGCTGCCCCTTCGCTTCGTCCTCCCTGCCTTTCTCCCTTCTCCCTCTGGCCGCCTATCTTCCTGGAAACAGGTGTTTGCTCAGATTGTGCTGGAGGCAGCTGAACCGCAGTCGGTCTCCGGAGATCTCTTTCCTCCCCTCCCCTGCGCCGAGTTCAGGGCTGCTCCCGGGTCCAGGGAAAGTGCTGGGCCTGGTTGGCCTGCCCCTCCCGCCGTGTTTATTTTCAGGGACTATGGCTGTACGAGATTCTGGATCACTTTCCTGGCCGGGTTTCTTAAGGCGTTTGGTTGGGGGAAAGAGTGAGGGGTGGGAGAGGAAGGAAGGTGCTGGTGGAATGGCGTTGCTGCCTGCTTGGTGTTAAGACTGATTTCAGTGGAGGGAGGGAGGCTGCAAAAACGAGGCCCAAGTCCTCGGGAAGATGAGAATCGCAGCCAGGTAGGGGAGGGGGACAGAGGCCCCACAGTCAGAAGAGTCAGGCCCGGGGAAGCTGCAAGACCCCGCCTGCTGCCATCACGGTGAAAATGGGCTACATCTGGACTCCAGGAGCGGCTCTGCAGAGTGCCAACATCTATTAAGGTTACGTAAAAATCCTGGTGGGTCTCTCCCAAGACGAGGCATTCTTTGAGCACAGGATCGTTAGGTAGAGGGGATTTTTCCTGGAACCCGTACTCCTGGGGAGGGATTTCCGCTGCTGCTGTGGCAAAGGAATTCAGGTGTGCAGTTCTAAAGCAATCAGAAAGCAAAGAATCCAGCCTTGGGTGCAGTTCATATGCAAGCTCAACGCATCGAGGGCTCTCCACTAGGTTTACCGAGAAACCAAATACCTTTCCGGGGTGGGAAGTGGAGCCTGAACTGGCACCTGGTAGGATGGGGGTGGGGACAGCCCTGGGGAATAGGGGACATCTGAACTCCCATCTAAGCATACTGCCCTAGTTACAGTGGGCATTTGAGGGCAGGGGATGCGGTGGCTTCTTATGCTTCCAGGGACTCCAGATGGTTTCCAAGTAACAATGTCTAAAATTGACTTGGATTCATTTTTCCTTCCCAAACACATGTGCTTTAACATGAGGGGGAATTTATGAATAGCAGAGTCAGATTAGCCCAGATTTCTGGCATGGTATTGCCACAGATATAGCCTCACGTGGACTGCCTTTTGATGTGTTGGATGCCGAGATAGTGTTTCCTGGTATTCGTTGTTTAGCAGATGACAGTCAAGCCGACCCGTCTTTAATATCTTGGCTTCTTCATCACCCTGCAGGCGGGCATTGACCATCACCTGAGACCAGCCCAGTGACCAGGAGGCCCCTGACACTAGACTTAGGTTGCTGGTTTCTCTGGGTCTTGGGGTTTCCGTGCAGTGCTAGGATCTAAATGTTCAGAATGTGTTTATGCCTCCTTCCTGGGCTTCCTGAAACACAATTCTGTTTTTTCAGGACCTGTTTCGAAATGGGGGAACTTTTTGTGCCATGGCATCGTATCTTATTTTTCAGCCTCATCCGTGGGGGGAATGCAAAATGGTGAGGGGAGGTTGGATTTCAGAAAAAGTGGTCTTAGGTATTGAGAGCACGTTCTTGGAAGTCCAAGCAGCTGGTCACCAAGAGGTTCTTTCCTCTTCTTTGTTGGGACGCTGGTGGATGTTGGCATATGGATGAATTCTGCGTTTCTCCGTTGGTAGCCATTGTGTTGTGCACTGGGGCCAGGTGAGGGCCAGCCTGTATGGCTTTTGATGAAATCCAGAGCAAACCTTTTAAAGCAAAAACCAGTTCGTGTGACCTTGCTGCTGAAAAGCTTCCAGCGACACCTCATTGCGCTTAGCATCTCACATCTTGCCAGGGTCCTGCAGGACCACCCTTGGTTGGCTTTTTTTCTTAACTCTTTTTTCTCCCCATTCTCATCTCTTCCACTCTTTCCACATTCGTGGAGCTCTAGCCATGTGGCCTTTCTTGCCCCAAACACACTGAGCTCATATCTACCTTGAGGGTTTTGTTTTTAATGTTTTCCCTTTTTTTTTTTTTTAACTTGGCTGAGAATGTGCTCCTTCCAAGTAGCTTTTTCTCATCATTTCAGTCTTGGTTCTAAGACCTTCAAGAGGCCCTTCCTTCCCTATTTACCTCCAGCTCATCGTTTTTTCATTTCTGGACAGCACTCATCACTGATTGAAACGCTTTTATTTTTTATTTCCTTGTCTGCCTGCTTCCAGCCGAATATATTGATTGCTGTCGTATGCCTGTGTAGACAGTGCAGTGCCGTTTAGGCTACTGACTCTCAATCGATGTTTATTGCCTAGATTAAAACAGCTTACCCCAGGGTCCATGAGGGTCGGCGAGAGATGCAGCATTTCTTCTATTATTGAGAATGTTTTGGGTTGCGATCCTGTGAGTATTGGAGTAAAACAACCCACAGTTGCTTGTTAATTTCTTAAATCAGAAGCACATAGGATTGGAATTTGGACTTTAGGTGTACAGTCATAAAGCACTTGTTTTTTTATCCTTGTGTGTTTCTAAAGTTTTCCTCTTTCTGAGGGAGGACTGAGAGGACTGAAAGTCCTTCCTCACGGCTCGCCTTCCCTAAGTTGCAGGTTCTGGAGTTCTGAATATAAAACTTCAAGTCATTTTAACAATGTAGGAGTTACCCTACTTAAACATACTCTGTTGGGTTACTAGTACTTTCTCTTGAAGTGCTTACATCCAAGGCGTATTGAGGGCGTCAGCAACTATGAAAAGATTTGATAAAACCCATTGTATTTAACTGAGAAAAGTTTCAGCCCCTCCTTGGTCTGTTTCCTTAGTCTGCACATGTTCCTTCTGCTTTGAACCTTCCCCTTTCTGTCCCTTCACTTCAGTCCGTCCTTTGGGAGACACTCCCTGGCCGCTGTGTGCCTCATGGTTAGGAGGACAGGCTTTTTCCACAGGGACAGGTTTAGTTTGTTGCTGACTATGGAATCCTAAGCTTAATTCTCTGCACATTAATTTTCTAACTTGCAAAATGGGAGTAATAAGGATTGTACTGTGGTACTGTGGAAACTGCAGTGATAACATGAGGTACTGTGAGAAGTGGCCGGGCGTGGTGGCTCACGCCTGTAATCCCAGCACTTTGAGAGGCTGAGGCAGGCGGATCACGAGGTCAGGAGATCGAGACCATCCTGAATAACACGGTGAAACCCCGTCTCTACTAAAAATACAAAAAATTAGCTGGGCATGGTGGCGAGCGCCTGTAGTCCCAGCTACTCGGTAGGCTAAAGCAGGAGAATGGTGAACCCGGGAGGTGGAGCTTGCAGCGAGCAGAGATCTCGCCACTGCACTCCAACCTGGGTGACAGAGCAAGACTCTGTCTCAAAAAAAAAAAAAAAAAAAAAAAAAAAGAGATACTGTGAAAAGTACCTAGCAGTGCTCAGCACTAGAAAATGCTTCATAAATAGTAGCTACAAGTATATCTGGGCAAATGTTCTGAGTGCTATTGAATTATATGTACTATGGTATATGTACATTTATTAGATACCTACTGTGTGCCAGACACTGCTCTGGTTCAGGGAGTATTGCGGTACAGGGCAAACAAAATTCCTGTTCGCTTGGAACCTGCATTCTAGACCGAGTGCCGTGGCGCACAGCTGTAATCCCGGCACTTTGGGAGGCCAAGGAGTGTGGATCACCTGAGGTCAGGAGTTCGAGACCAGCCTGGCCAACATGGCAAAACCCTGTCTCTACTAAAAATACAAAAATTAGCTGGGCATGGTTGCAGGCGCCTGTAATCCCAGCTATTGGGGAGGCTGAGGCGGGAGAATCGCTTGAACCCCGGAGATGGAGGTTGCATTGAGCTGAGGTTGTGCCACTATGCTCCATCCTGGGTGACAGAGTGAGACTCCATCTCAAAAACAAAAACAAACAAACAAAAAAGGAACCTGTATTCTAAAAGCATGCTATGGTTATAATGGCTCACTTGTATTACAATTTTTATATTTTGTCATTTACTTTTCCCCACTAGACTTTAAACTCTTTGGAGGCAGGGACAACTGCCCTAATACTGCCCTGTGTAGAAGGTCCTCTGTCATTCTTTGGCAATGGAATGAGTAAGTGAACAATAAGATCCATGAGCTATAGATAAGGGAGTCTTTTGAAGTAGTTCAAAGATGGGGAAAGCTCCTGATACCATGTTTCTTGAACGCTGTGATGGTGGTCAGAGGAGAAAGGAACAGCTGCACTGCTGGGCATTGGAAGGATAGAGCAAGATTTAAGGGAGAATTTGGTTCAGGCCTGATTGATGGCAGCATTTTTCTTTTTACCTTCGAGAGAGTCTAGTGGCTGCTGGAGTGAGAAGCATACCAAAAGGCATAGAGTATATTTCTTGGAAGTGACATTTGGTTGGTGTTGGGTGGAGCAAAGCCCTGAGCTAAAATTTAGCACCCAAGAGACGTACTAAGAGAAAAAAAATGGAAGAAGTAATGGCACCTTGATTTGGTGGGGAGGACTTTTTTTTTCCAGTCTGCACAGGGGGTTCACATCCTCAGAGGGCTGTCACGAGGTTGGAGGGAGCCTGGTCCACTGAAGTGCCCACCAAATGGTTGAGGTGGTTCGTTGTCACTGAACACCCATTCAGTCTTCCAAAAATAATGTTGGCCTCCTAAGTAGAAAAGGATTCTTAGAAACGATTTCAACAGCTACTGCCCAGTGATGGCCCAAGTGAGGTTTATGCTCTTGTTTAAAATGGATGATGTTCAAAGTGTCTGGGAGTAGGTGAGGAGCGGTGCGTGTGTGGGAAGGAGAAGGCTGGTTGGGTCGGCTTGAAGTGTGTGGATTTAGAGGCTATGAGTTGGGGAGTGAAGACAAAGTTTTGTCCCTGGAGCCCTGTTTTCTATTCCTTGACTGCTTCGCGTACATTGCAAAGCAGGCTTGGTTTCCGATGCACAGCTTTGCAAGTATCGTTGCTGCTGTGCAGCTCTTGGAATTCAGCTGCAGAGGCCCAAGCATTAGCCAGTGGTGGGGAGCCTGGGAGCTGGATGCTGAGGCCGCAGCAGCCTCCAGGAGCACTGGTGCTGCAGACATTTTTGTTTGGGCCAAAGCTGCCAAAGTCAGTGAGGATCTTTTCCTTGAAGGTTTCTCTGAGACACTGCCCTGCCTTGTAGTAGCCCTTCTGAGAGCCATGACCCAATGAATAGGACATTAGAGGAAAATCAGAACCAATTCCAAATTTGGCTTTGGACTGCTTTGTTCCTTCCCTTCTATTTCCCTTACAGTGGGTTAGACCTGCCAGACCAACACAGGTCCTGCCATGGGCTTCCTGTTAGCCCAGCAGGGCTGGGCAGACCCCAACCTGTCCCCCAAGGAGCGCTGCGCACATTGGGTCTCAGAGCAAAGTTTTTCATTAGAGTTTTATGGAAGCCCAGGCCTTACTGCCTGTTGTGCTGTATATATGTGAAAGATAACAGAGTGTACTAACCCACTGATTACTGGGCTAGCAAATCTGGAGAGAATATTCTTTGCTCTTATCTTCTAAGATCCTTACTGTGTGGGTCTGCTGGGTTTCACCTTCTGCTGAGCTGCTCTCAGCAGTCAGCCTGAAGCTGCCTAGATTTCCTGCAGAATTCCGTTATCCCAGACCTGCAAGTCATTGTGAGGAAGCCATGCTCTTAAATAGCAATTAATCATATTCCTTTCCATTTTGTCTCCATCAAAGAAACTTATCAGTGATTTTTTTTAATGATGGGCAATAAGGACCATTTTTTTTTTTTCCTCTAGAGAAAGCGAATCAGTAGCCATACGAATATGCTGGTAATTTATAGTCATTCCTTTTAGAGGGGATTAGTAAGTATCCCTTTTATTAGTAATCAAGAGCAGATTATTTCAGATGCTATTTGATAAAGACAGCAAATAATACAATTATGCTTCAGCTCTGTGTGGAGGTAGTTGTAGATCAGGCAGGAGGTTGTGGGGGAGAGTCAGAGAGTCAGGCCTCTTCCTTGGGGCGTGGGGCACCCTATTGAGCCGGCACCTGGAACTCCACCGCCTTTGGGAAGCTTGTGGCTGTCTAGCAATTTCAAATTCCTTTTTCTGTCCAGGAAGCAGATGTTTTGCTTTCATTTTCCAACTTTAGAGCTTATTTTTAGAATAAATGTTTATTTTCCCACAGAATTCAATTTACTTTTTTTAACCTTCATTTTGGTTATATAAGTAATATTTGTTTATGGTAGAAAAATCGTAAACTTATGGATGGGCTAAAAGGAAAAAAAAAATCACCTATAATCTCATTACCCAGAGACCATAGTTAATATTTTGGATATAGTCTTTCAGTTTTTGAGAAGTATATATATATATTCTTTAAAAAGTGTAGAGACCATACTCTGTATACTGTTTTGTAACCTGTTTTTTTCCCTTCATATTACATCTTGGATATGATCCCACGTCAATAACTGTTAATCCCCAGCGTAATTTTTCAAGGCTATATAATATTCCACTGTAGTTAACTCATTTTCTTTTGCCATTCACTTAGCAAATATTTCTCATGAATTTAGCTTCTTAGGATGAAGTCTTAGAAATGTAATTGCTGGGTCAAAGAATATGTGAATTTTTAAGACTGTGAATGTGTATATTATACACACACACACACACACACACACACACTACTTTCACTGCAGCCTTGAACTCCTCTGCTCAAGCGATCCTCCATCCTCAGCCTCCCCAAGTGCTGGGATTACAGGTGTGCAACACCCTACCTGGCTCCACCTCTTTTATTTTCTAGTGAGGCTGAATTTTTTTTTTTTTTTTTTTTTGAGACGAAGTCTCACTCTGTCACCCAGGCTGGAGTGCAGTGGCATGATCTTGGCTCACTGCAAGCTCTGCCTCCCGGTCCTGCCTCAGCCTCCCGAGTAGCTGGGACTACAGGTGCCTGCCACCACACCTGGCTAATTTTTATTATTATTATTATTTTTTATTTTTAGTGGAGACAGGGTTTCCCCATGTTAGCCAGGATGGTCTCGATCTCCTGACCTCGTGATCTGCCCGCCTCAACCTCCCAAAGTGCTGGGATTACAGGCGTGAGCCAGCGCGCCTGGCCTTGAGGCTGAACATTTTTAAAGTTCTCTTGACATTAGTTGCCTTTTCTAAATTGCCTGCATTTGTCTTTGCCCCATTTTTCTAAAGTCATGTTCACAATTGTTTTCTTATTGATGTTAAGGTAATTTTTAATATATTAAGCATATATATGCTTTGTCACACACATCTCCCTACTGGTTTTAAAAATTTTTGTTGTATGTCTTTCTTTTTTTGGCCATATATAAATTTAACATTTTGTGATCTTAAGTCTATCTATTTGTGGTCTGTTCTTCAATGTTATGTTTGGGGATACTTTGCCAAGACGCAGATTATATAAATATGCGTACATTTTTATTACTATTTATAATAATTTCATTTTACCTTCAGATCTCTAATATGTCAGTCATTGATTTTGATGTATGACATGGCTTAGGTATAATACTTAGGCTTTTTAAAATTGATTATCCCGCTATTGAATAGTGTAATTCATACCCACCATATTGAAATATCATCATCATTATGTACTAAAACATTTCATCTACTTTTATCTTTTTCTAGGATTTCTAGTTTGTTTTCTTGTCTATTGGTTCTGGTAGGAATTTAAGACAGACTCAGCTACCCAGATAAGCAGTGGTGGGTTAATCCTTATCATGAGACCCCATCCATTGGGTGGGAGTGGAGTCAGGCTGAAACTCCTCGCTCAGCTTCAACCCGGGCCGCCCCTGGGTCTTCAGAGCTCAACAGCCTTTGCCTAAGGATCTTGCTGTGTCTTAACCACAGTTAACCTCCAAATTGCTCCGTTATGAAAGAAAGTTGATCAGTTTTCTTGACTGTGCTCATTTGTTTATTGTCTCTCAGTATTACTTTTTAAAAGTATATATTAAGATGGAGAAAAATGGACATTTTTACAATATTGAGTATAATGAGAATTCTTCTCATCTGGGAATAGGGCATGTGTATTCCAATCTATTTATAATCCTATAAAGTAGTTTTTGTCCGTTTCGCTCCTATACAATTTTGCTTTTACTTATAGGTAATTTGTCAGTGTTGTTACTGTAGCTGCAGTGATTTGAATCTTTTCTTAAATTATATATTTTTTCTTACTCTTTATTGCTGCAATATAGCAATGTTGTTGATTTTTATGTAATTATCTTAACAACTGCCTTCATGAATTATCTCATTACTTTTAAATACTTTTTTTAAAAAAATTAAGTCTGTGGGATTTTCTAGGTAGACAATTGTATCTTCTGCAAATAATAATTTTATATTTTACTCTCTAGTGTTTATACTTATTTTCTCATCTAATTGCGTTGCCTAGGACTTACAGAACAGTGTTAAAATATTGTGGCAATATGTGGGCATTCATGTCTTATTAACCTCAATTAAAATACATGATGATTGGTTTGAGATGTTTTATTTTTTAATTATGTTACATATTGCATAATTTTATTATTTTACTTTGAGTTTTTTTTTGACATCAAACTTAAATTTGATTTATCATGGCCTTTGCAGATAATCACAATGTGTTTTTTTCTTGGATTTTAATATCACTCAATAATTTATTCCATATGTATTTACTGGGCACTCTTATGTTCCAGGCATCATTGATACATCAATGATAGAGTCGGTACCCATGAGGAGCTTGTGCTTTGGGTGCTTGAACCTTAGTAGATTTTCTGATATTGAGCTCTCCTTGCTTTCCTGCAATTAATCTTGACTGTGGTGCGTTCATGTTTTTCTGTACTGCTTGATTTAATTTATTATTTAGGATGTTGGCATTCAGCATTCATAAATGAAAGCATTTGATTTTTTTCCCCCATATGTGTCATGTTTTGTTAATTGTGTAAAATGAGTTGTTCATTGTTCTTTTTGTTCCTATAGAATGGTAAGATGGAGAAGTACTCGTTCTTTGAAGATAAAAACAACTTTCCAAGGGTGTTTTCTAGATGTCATTCTTTGACAGTTTTCCAGATTTCTTGAATGGTTATTGGACTGTTCATGTTGTCTGTCTTTTCTTGAGTCAGTTTGAATAACATATTTGATAGAAAAGCATTCATTATGTTATGATTTTAAAATTTAATAGAATCTTTTTGAGTATATCGTCGTTATTTCCATTGTCGTTCCTAATTTACAATTCTCTTTTTCCCTTGGACAAGTTTTGCCCCTGAGGAAGTTCTCTCCCTACCCAGGTCAGCTCTTCGGTTTAGGCTATTCTCATTTAGATTTCTTTCTCATTAGCTTTTGATCGGCATATATGTTTTCTAGTAAATTCTGCTTTTTTCAGATTCTTTCCTCCTGATTTCCCTGGGTTTACTTTGTTCTTTTCCTGGTCTTCAGTCTTCCATGTGGTATTAGGATAGATTAGGCTCTGCTATGATAACACATGAGCTCTGGAATTTCAGGGACTTAACATAGCAAAAGCTTCCTTTAAGCTCATGTGAATGTGATGTAAGTCAGGAGGACTCCCATGGACAGCTCTCCTCCTCTGTGTGTGATTCTGGAATCTAGTCTATCCATCTTCCCCTCCACCTCAAAATCTCAGTATGTGGTTTTCGGTAAGTGCTAAAGGTAAAAGAGAATATAGAAGTGATATACTGGCTCTTAGATGCCTGGGCCTGGAATTCACAAACGTCACTTATGTTCACTTTTCATGGGCCCTCGCTAGTACCCAGGATATGACTGGAGACAGGAAGCCTTCACCCCTGTTGAATCTCCAGCAGTCTTCTTTCTCTCTACTTCCACTGTGCATAACTGTCTTTTGAATCTGCAGTCCTCTCTGCCCTGTCCTACCCTCCGATGTTCAGGTATGCTCACTGCAAACTCCGCCTCCCGGGTTCAAGCGATTCTCCTGCCTCAGCCTCCCGAGTAGCTGAGATTACAGGCACCTGCCACCATACCAGGCTAATTTTTGTATTTTTAGTAGAGACAGGGTTTCACCATGTTGGCCAGGCTGGTCTTGAACTCCTGACCTCAGGAGATCCACCCACCTCAGCCTCCCAAAGTGCTGGGATTACTGGGATTACAGGTGTAAGCCACCGCGCCCAGCCCGAGAAAATTAATTTTTTATTTTGAACCCTTTCTACAACAGGGAGAGGAATAATGAAGAGAACAGAAATTATCCTACCGTACTGGAATGGCACCTACTTTATGGGGTTCTTGTCAAGGTTAAGTAAGATAATAAATATAACATCCTTAGAATAACCCCTGGTTGTAATAAATAAATGACAGTCAATAAATGACAATAAATGACAGTCAATAAATGACACTCAATAAATGACAGTTACTACCAGTATTCCTTGCTGTGCTGAAAGTGTCTTTGACATGAAGCATTTATTTTGTTACATTTGTATTCCTCATTACCTGAAAATTACAACTTGAAATTGATACCCATTTGTCGTCTTTTCCCAAATCAAACCCAGTTTTTCTGTATGTAGCCAAGAGCATGCCTGAAGGCAGTACCTTGAGGTATCAGTAATTGTAATGGTTTCACTCCTTGAATCTCCACTGTGACTAATAGTTATTGTATCACTCAATTTAAGTCTAGCTTAAGCTGCTGTAACAAAAGCCCCCAAATCTCAGCTGCTTACAGCACTGGCCAGTGGAGGGTTAGAGGCAGCTCTTCTGAGACCCAGGCTGCTGTGGGCTCAGTTCCACACATGGGGCAGTGATGGCAGAGGCAGTAAATGAGGATGTGATAAGTTATATCCTGGCTGTGAATATTTCTTCTGAAAGTGACACCTGCCACTTCTACTCTCAAAGTAGAAGGCAATCCTGATACCGGCCAAAAGAAATAGAGCCACAGAAGCCACATCTGTGTCATCTGTTTTCAGGAACTAGGTTATGCAGTTTATAAGTGTTATTTTAATTCACTCATTGCAACATCTCTGTGAATGGGACTATTTACAGCTCCATTTCACAGATGGGGAAATAGAGGCTAAAAGCGGCAGAACCAGATTTGAACCAGGGCCTAAGTAGGTCAGTCGTAGGCAAATGCCTGTCCTGCTCCTCTCTCCCTAATCTTGTTATTTCTGCTGCCTCAGAGTCCCTCAAAGTTACTTCAGTTTAGGTGGTTTTAGAAATGCTAATTAACTGCTCATGACTTGAATAAAAGTAAAAGTGTCACATTCATTCAAGATAATTGAGTGTCTTGTATATACCCTTAACCACCAGGAGCATCAAGTGAAATTTCTGCCAATAGAAGATTCTTTCACTTTGTTTTTTATTGCAATTTCAGCAGAAAAGGTAAGAGAAAGTTCTTTGCAGCTCTGTGCTGAGAGACAGCAGTTTATCTGCAAAAGCCCCTACAGACTCCTGTGTAACACGTTAACCAAACAAGGACCTGAAAACATACAATCTAAGAAAGGAATGTGAAAAGTGGACAGAGCTTTTAGCACTAGGAATCTCGTGCACACTGTTGCCTTTGCAGATGTGTGTGCACACTGGCTTGGTGTTCACAGATGCCGTTTAAGGGTGTCCTCTGACGGACACTTGTGCAGTATGGCACAGGCCTTCCTGTTTTATCCTCCCTCTTAAGAGTAAGTTCCCCTAAGAGTAGGTACTCTTAAGAATCCCTCTTAAGAGTAGGTTCTTGGCCGGGCGCAGTGCCCCAAGCCTGTAATCCCAGCACTTTGGGAGGCTGAGACGGGCGGATCACGAGGTCAGGAGATCAAGACCATCCTGGCTAACACGGTGAAACCCCGTCTCTACTAAAAAATACAAAAAACTACTGGGCAAGGTGGCGGGCGCCTGTAGTCCCAGCTACTTGGGAGGCTGAGGCAGGAGAATGGCGTAAACCCGGGAGGCGGAGCTTGCAGTGAGCTGAGATCCGGCCACTGCACTCCAGCCTGGGCGACAGAGCGAGACTCCGTCTCAAAAAAAAAAAAAGAGTAGGTTCTGGTGTCTCCCCCATTTTCTATACAAGTCTCAGAGCAGATGAGTGCCTTGTTGCTGTTGGTTGCCTCGTTGGTGAGGGAAGTGGTTTGAGATTTGCTTCCAGAAATGCTGGCTCTGACATTGATATTTTTCATCACTGTACTTTAATGACTCTGCAGTAGGGAAAGAAGCATAAAAAATTAAATACCTAACATTAATGGAATGATTAAGTAAATTCTGGTACATTTACACAATTGTAACTATTAGTGTTTTTATGACATTCAGAAAACGTCTAAGGGCTGAGAGAGATGTTTACGATAAGGAAACAGGATATACGAGTGCGTACAGGGTTAAGATTGTACAGTATTTTAAAAAATGCATAGAAAAGTCTGGAAGGAAATCAGGAAAGACTAGAAGATTAAGCATAAAATGTTATCTCTGGGCAGGATTATGAGTGATTTGATTTCTGCTGCTTATGCTTTTCTTTAACTTCCAAATTTCTTTTTTTTTTTTTTTTTTTTTTTTTGAGACGGAGTCTTGCTCTGTCACCCAGGCTGGAGTGCTGTGGCCGGATCTCAGCTCACTGCAAGCTCCGCCTCCCGGGTTCCCGCCATTCTCCTGCCTCAGCCTCCCGAGTAGCTGGGACTACAGGCGCCCGCCACCTCGCCCGGCTAGTTTTTTTGTATTTTTTAGTAGAGACGGGGTTTCACCGTGTTCGCCAGGATGGTCTCGATCTCCTGACCTCGTGATCCGCCCGTCTCGGCCTCCCAAAGTGCTGGGATTACAGGCTTGAGCCACCGCGCCCGGCCCCAAATTTCTTAAAATAAACGTGTATTTTATTGAAGAGAGGAAAAAAAAAAAAAAAAAAAAGCTTCCAGGACTCAAAGTAGACAACTGTAGTCAGAATTTCTTAGAATGGTATTTAATTTTAAATTTGGGGCCCTGAAATGTCTAAGTACAAATATGTTTCAAGTTGCCTCGGCTCCTGGTTTTAAATGTGAGAAACCTCTTATCTTTAATGTTCTGGAAGGAACATCATGTCAGATCTCATTTTCTAGGATAAAATAGTCTGCCATTGGAAAATGATATGCTAATAGCCTTTTGGGTCATTGCTACTAATTTTAAAGACATAACATTTTGAGACTTGGTCTGCATGACACATAGCTGAAATTTGCTGGTTCCCCCATAATCGGTTAGGGTTCTCTGGGTGCAGCAGCCGAAATAGGCTCGAGCTAATTTTAGCAAAAAAGGAGTTTTGGGAAGGGTGGGGATAGTTAAAAAATCAAAGGGAAGAGCTGGACAGTACGGCCTGGGAGTGACCACAGAGTGTCCCTGCTGCAGGGCGAAGGACAGCCTCGTCAGAGGCCACTGGCAAAGGGGTTGCTTCAAAATCCTTTTCTGTCATTGGGTCACTCAGGTGATTCACATATGACAGTCTAGTTGTTTAAGTCCGATCTTCACTTGGAAGCAGTGGGAGAATAGGAATTCTTTTGATTGACAGTCTGCCATGACAGCAGTGAGGAGAGGCAGAGTGCAAAAGGAAAATCAGACTCTTGGCCCGAGGACAGGAAAGGGACGGTGCTGTTTAACATACCCAGTTGTTGACCAGGCCCTTTAATCAGTGACATCAAAGATTCCACCTTGATCAATTTGCCAGGGTTCTACTTACTGATTTAGTGTGTTTCCTGGCATTGAAAGTAGTCCATTCTTTTTTCTTTTCTTTTTTTTTTTTGATACGAAGTTTCCCTGTGTCGCCCAGGCTGGAGTGCAGTGACGTGAGCTCCCTCCACTGCAACCTCCGCCTCCTAGGTTCAAGTGATTCTTGTGCCTCGGGCTCCCGAATAACTGGGACTACTGGCATGTGCCACCATGCCTGGCTAATGTTTTTTTTTTTTTTTTTGAGGCGGCGTCTAGCTCTGTCACCCGGGCTAAAATGCAGTGGCGCGATCTCGGCTCACTGCAACCTCTGCCTCCCGGGTTCAAGTATTTCTTCTGCCTCAGCCACCTGAGTAGCTGGGATTACAGGCGACTGCCACCATGCCCAGCTAAGTTTTGTATTTTTAGTAGAGATGGGGTTTCATTGTATTGACCAGGCTGGTCTCGAACTCCTGACCTCAGGTGATCTGCCTGCCTTGGCCTCCCAAAGTGCTGGGATTACAAGCGTGAGCCACCACGCCCGGCCAAGTTTTGTATTTTTAGTAGAGATGGGGTTTCACTATGTTGGCCAGGCTGGTCTTGAACTCTTGACGTCAAGCGATCTACCTGCCTCTGCCTCCCTGAGTGCCGGAATTACAGGCATGAGCCACCGTGCCTGGCCCCCAAAGAAGTCCATTTTTATTTCCTACCTAAATTATATTTTATCTATTTCTCCTTTTTAATTTATTTAAATTTTATTTTAGAGACAGTGTCTCACTCTGTTGCCCAGGCTGGAGTGCAGTGGCGTGGGTCATAGGTCACTGTATCCTCAACTTCCTGGGCTCAAATGATCCTCCCATCTAGGCCTCTTGCTTTTTAAATTTCTGTATCTTAATTATAGTCTGCTTCTCTAGCCTTAACTTTTACAGGGCCTCCTTTCCTTGTGCTCTTGCCCTGAATCTCCTCTTCCTCTGACTTCCCGCAACACAGCCCAGACCATATTTTTGAATACATGAACTGAAGAATGTAATTTTCCTTCTTTTTCAGGTTTCATTCTGTGGGGAAAAAAATCCTAGCACTGTTGGAAATACTGCATACTATAAATTTATCTTAGAAATTTACAAGCTATATTTGTATTTGAGGTTCTAAGAAGTTCTGCAGTTAAGAAAACTCGTGATCATTTGTATCTCTTGGATTGCTTTCGGTGATAACAACAGATGTCATAATTTAGAGTCGCTTAAACAATGAGGGAACTTTTATTCTGGGATGATAGGGCATCCAAAGGTAGGAAGAGTCCGGGTGCCTTGTCAGTAGGTCAGATGCTATCTTTCTCTCCATTTTTCTTTGCTTAGCCTTCGTCTGTGTCTTGGCCTGTTTCACTGTCAAAATACAGGTGTTTGCTGCAATTAGGTTATTTGCTTCCATGTTCACAAACCAAAGAGGAGACAAAGAAGCAGCCCAAGTGGTCCTGATCGTGGAATAAGCGTGCTTCCCTCTAGTCTAGGCCAATTTATTTCACACATTTACTGTTGACCATTAACACATGCTGGAGGGAGGGGTTGCAGAGGTCTGATGGCGCCCATGCTTCTGTCTTTGAAGCCAGAAAGTACTATTATAATGACTGGCTAAGATCCATCAAGACCCCATCTGAAGTTGGACGTGGGGATAGCCTTACCTAAGTTGGGAGACCTTCGTGGCGAAGGGATGGATACCTGGACAAATCAGAGTTTTCATGGGAAGAAAGGAGGAAGAAAGCATTCAGCTAAACAGCCAACGCTATCCACTGTGACTTGGTTTAAGCCAGCATTTTGAGCGTGAATACTGTTTCTCATGGGATACCCATTCTTCAAACTAGAGTTTGTAGGATGTGTCATGGAGATTGTGCTTCAATGAATTCAAGTATTCCCCCTTAGCATTCAACACTTTGACCTTTGATCAAGCCGTTGCCTCTCCTTTCCATTTGTCAAACCTGTTCTTTCAGATTCGAGAGCGCTGGTTCACACTGAGGTATAAAACTTGGTATATTGTATTCTAGTTATACTTCTGCACACATCTGTCTCTGGTACTAATCTATAAATCCCCGGCACAGCGTCTGGAATGTAGACGTAGAAGAGACTCAAGAACTGCTTGTCAAATTCATTCTCAGAGTGTAATTCAGACATCCCCCCCTTCCTAGCCTCTTCCTTCATTCTTGAGTGGGAATCTGGTGTCCACTATATCTGCTGTGTTCTAAGTTCTCTGCTAGAAGTATGAGGGTGGTTAGAAAGCAATTAAATACGCCACTAAAATAGAGGTGGTATCTTTGATGGTAGATGAGGTGTTCATGGCATGATGAGAATATAATTGAGTTTGGCTGTAGTAGGGGGTTGGAAGAGGGTCCTAGAACGGAGACCTGAAGGGGGAAGCGTTGTTTCTTTCTTGGTGCTTCCACAGCACTCCGCTCATTTTCTTATACCACTTATTTTTTTCCTGCCTTGATTTTTAGTTGCTGTCAGTTCTGTTTTCCTTACTCAACTAGAAGCTGTATGTCTTTGCCGGGATTGGGGTTTCCTCATCTCTGTGTCCTGACTGGTGCCCACAGTGCTTTGCAAATAGGTCTTTATCAAGAGCGTGAAGAAGACACTGTATGTGCTCTTCTAAAAAGTGTCACAGATGGATATTTTTATGGCCCCCAAATTGAGGTTTTTCCATGCTAAATATGTGTCTGTTGGCTTATAGTCATGCCTCCATAATCTCCAAGATTTTTCTGTACTAACAGGAATCTGACTTTGGTGTGAGAATTATTAGTAGTTCCTAGTGCATTGTCTTTATCTCCAAAGCATTCTCAAGCCATACCTATGAATTGCATAGTCATATATGCTAAGAGAGGTATATAAGACATGGCAGCTTATTGAGTACAGATGTCCTTCATTAAACAGATATTTATTGACCACTTAACTGTCACAGCTTGGGTCTCTGCAAAGCAGATACTGAGAATAGCATGCAGCATGTTTACTAGGGGTTGCTCTTAGCATCAGTATCTGTGGAAGGGAGTGAAAAGAAGCAGGACTAGGAAGAGGGAGTTGAGCTGTGATGCAGTCTTCACAAAGGCTTCAGCTGGTTCCATGTTAGGGGTGAGTTCAGAGCTATCCTGAGTTGGGAAGAAGGAAACTGAGCCTTTTAACCTCTTTATTGATTAGTCATTGCACGTGGCCTTCCTTTGAAAGGTGGCGTGACCTTCAGCAGAGGCAGTGGCAAAGGGCAGATGACCAAGGGTGGCCATCTGACAGCATTTCTACCTAGCAGTGGGGAATAAGTCCCGTATTCCTGATGGGAAATCTGGTGTACACTACATCTGCTGTGTTCTAAGTCCTCTGCTAGAAGTATGAGGGTGGTTAGAAAGCAATTAAATAAGCCTTTAAAATAGAGGTGGTATCTTTGATGGTAAATGAGGTGTTCATGGCATGATGAGAATATAATTGTGTTTGGCTGTCGTGGGGCTTGGAAGAAAGTCCTAGAAGTGAGACCTGAAGGGGGAAGCATGTTAGTAGGCTAAGGAAAGTGGGAATGGCGGGTATGATTGCCAAGGGATATAGAGTATGTCTCTTTTAAGAAAGTAAAATAAATTCTTCATGTTTGGAATATCATTGGGAGTTGGGGTGAGGCTTGCAAACAGGATGACCATCTAATGTATTATACAAACTGGGACCATTTCTGAGGGTGATTATGTAACTAATAATGCCGGGGATAGCAGATGAAAACCTGGGTGAATTGTATGGTCACCCTACTTATAAGACATGGTTGTGCAGATTTGGATTCCATCTGAGAACCAATGGTAAATTACTGAGTGGCCACTTGACCTCTCTGCACAGTTTTCGGTTATGAGTGTGGATTCTGATGTCAGATTCCCATAGGTGCATATTTTGGCTCTATCACTTACTAGTTGTAAAACCATGGACAAGCCATTTAGGTTTTGTCAGCCTCAATTTTCTTATCTGCAATATGCAGATAATAATAAATCTATCTTATGTTCAAAGATAAACTTAGGCACCTTTAAATTTTCATGACTTTATTTGAGCATTTAGGGATTCATGAATTGGGCAGCACCAGACCACTGGCGGTTCAGGGCTCTGTTGATGGGGGGTAAGAGGGAAACTTTTATAAGGGGTCATGGAAGCAAAACAAAAAATATTTGATTGATGGAAGTGGAAAGTCTGGTTAGAGGTAAGTTTCTGTTTCTTGCTTGGTAAAGTCTCTAGTTAGAGGTTAGTTGGTAGTTTCAGATTGATGAAGCTTAAGTTTCTTTTTTCTTTTTTTTTTTTTTTTGAGACGAAGTCTCGCTCTGTCGCCCAGGCTGGAGTGCAGTGGCCGGATCTCAGCTCACTGCAAGCTCCGCCTCCCGGGTTCCCGCCATTCTCCTGCCTCAGCCTCCTGAGTAGCTGGGACTACAGGCGCCCGCCACCTCGCCCGGCTAGCTTTTTGTATTTTTTAGTAGAGACGGGGTTTCACCCTGTTAGCCGGGATGGTCTTGATCTCCTGACCTCGTGATCCGCCCGTCTCGGCCTCCCAAAGTGCTGGGATTACAGGCTTGAGCCACCGCGCCCGGCCGAAGCTTAAGTTTCATTTTGCAACTTATATTGGGTTGAGTTTCAGTTTGCTTACATAGGAACCCAAGGCACAGGAACCATGTCATCTCAGCATAATGGCCTCCTAATTAATTTTATTGACACTTATATGCATTAATACACATAAAGTGGAATTGAAGCATTGAATCGGAGCAATGCTGAGCAGACAGGAGGGCTGAGGAATAGTTCCTGGGACAGAGTAAGTCCTCAGTGACTGTGAATTGCCATTGTTATTATTTTAATAATAATATTATTTTAATAATAATATTATTTTAATAATATTATTTTAATAATAATATTATTTTAATAATAGCAAGGTCAGGCTTGGGTTTTAGGGTGATCACTCAGCATCTAGAGGGGAGAACCAGATGTAGAGGATGTATTAGTCTGTTCTCACACTGTTAATAAACACACACCCCAGACTGGGTAATTTATAAAGGAAAGAGGTTTAATTGACTCACAGTTCCACATGGCTGGGGAGGCCTCACAATCATGGCAGAAGGCAAAGGAGAAGCAAAGGCATGTCTTACATGGTGGCAGGCAAAGGAGTGTGTGCACGGGAATTCCCCTTTATAAAACTATCAGGTCTTGTGAGACGTGGTCACTATCACAAAGTGACCACTATCATGTGGTCAGTTTCCCAGAGCATGGGAAAGACCCACCACCATAATTCTGCTACCTCCTACTTGGTCTCTCTCACAACATGTGGGAATTATGGGAGCTATAGTTGAAGATGAGATTTGGGTGGGGACACAGCCAAGCCATATTATTCCACCCCAGTCCCTCCCAAATCTCATGTCCTCACATTTCAAAACAAACCATGCCTTCCCAACAGTCCCCCAAAGTCTTTTTTTTTTTTTTTTTTTCTTCTCGCTCTGTCACCCAGGCTGGAGTGCAGTGGTGTGATCTTGGCTCACTGCTAGCTCCGCCTCCTGGGTTCACACCATTCTTCTGCCTCAGCCTCCTGAGTAGCTGGGACTACAGGCGCCCACCACTAAGCCCGGCTAATTTTTTGTAGTTTTAGTAGAGTTGGGGTTTCACTGTGTTAGCCAGGATGGTCTTGATCTCCTGACCTTGTGATCTGCCCACCTCGGCCTCCCAAAGTGCTGGGATTACAGGCGTGAGCAACCATGCCCAGCCCAAAATGTTAACTCATTTCAGCTTTAACTCAGAAGTCCACAGTCTAAAGTCTCATCTGAGACAAGGCAAGTCTCTTCCGCCTATGAGCCTGTAAAACCAAAATCAAGTTAGTTACTTCCCAGGTACAATAGTTACAATGGGGATACAGGCATTGGGTAAATATACTCATTTCAAATGGGAGAAATTGACCAAGACAAAAAAGCTACAGGCCTCATGCAAGTTGAAATCCAGTAGGGCAGTTATTAAACCTTAAAGTTCCAAAATGATTTCCTTTGACTCCATGTCTGACATTCAGGGCACACTGATGCAGCAGGTGGCTCCCACAGCCTGGGGCAGCTTCGCCCTTGTGGCTTTGCAGGTTATAGCCCCGCTTCTGGCTGCTTTCATGGGCTGGCATTGAGAGCAGCTTTTCCAGGCACATGGTACAAGCAGTCAGTGGGTCTACCATTCTGGGTTCTGGATAATGGTGGCCCTCTTCTCACAGATCCACTAGGCGGTGCCCCAGTGGCACTCTGTGTGTGGGCTCCAACCTCCCATTTCCCTTCCATACTGCCCTAGCAGAGGTTCTCTATGAAGAACCTGTCACTTCTGCCTGTACATCCAGGCATTCCATACATCCTCTGAAATCTAGGAGGAGGTTTTCAAACCTCAGTTCTTGACTTCTGTGCACCCACAGGCTCAATACCATGTGGAGGCTGCCAAGGCATGGGGCTTGCATCCTCTGAAGCTACAGCCCGAGCTGCACATTGGCCTCTTTTAGCCATGGATGGGATGCAGGGAACCAAGTCCTGAGACTGTACAAAGGAGTACAAATGAACCTGAGTCTGGCTCACAAAATCATTTTTTCCTCCTAGGCTTCTACACCCATGATGGGAGGGGCTGCCATGAAGACCTCTGATATGCCCTGGAGACATTTTCTCCATTGTCTTGGCGATTAACATTTGGCTCCTCGTTACTTACGCTAATTTCTGCAGTGGGCGGGCCTGAATTTCTCCTCAGAAAATGTGTTTTTTTTTTCTCTTGCATCATCAGGTTGCAAATTTTCTGAGCTTTTATGCTCTGCTCCCCTTTTAAACGTAAGTTTCAATTCCAAACCATGTCTTTGTAAATACGTAAAACTGAATGCTTTTAAGAGCACCCAAGTTATCTCTTGAATGCTTTGCTGCTTAGAAATTTATTCTGCCAGATGCAGTAAATCATCTCTATCAAGTTCAAAGTTTCACAGATCTCTAGGTCAGGGGCAAAATGCTTTAAGTCTCTTTGCTAAAAGAAAGCAAGAGTCACCTTTATCCAGTTCCCAACAAGTTCTTCATCTCCATCTGAGGTGAACAGCATTTGGTCAAAGCCATTCAACAAGTCTGTAGGAAGTTCCAAGCTTTCCCACATCTTCCTGTACTCTTCTGAGTCCTCTAGACTGTTCCAGTTCTGCCTGTTACCCAGTTCCAAAGTCGCTTCCACATTTTCAGGTATCTTTACAGCAGAGCCCCACTCCTGGTACCAATTTACTATATTAATCTGTTCTCACACTGCTAATACAGACATACCCAAAGGAAAGAGGTTTAATTGACTCACAGTTCCACATGGCTGGGGAGGCCTCACAATCATTGTGGAAGGTAAAGGAGAAGCAAAAGCGTGTCTTACATGGCAGCAGGCAAGAGAGCTTGTGCGGGGGAACTCCCCTTTATAAAACCATCAAACTTCATGAGACTTATTGACTATGACAAGAACAACATGGGAAAGACCCATCCCATGATTCAATTACCTCCCATTGGGTTTCTCTCACGACATGTGGGAATTAAGGGAGCTACAATTCAAGATGAGATTTGGGTGGGGACACAGCCAAACCATATCAGGGGAGAAGACTGGTGCCAGAGCGACTAGGTAGGATGTGATACACTCAACCAGGCATTGTATCCAGGCAGTGACTAGTTAGGCAGTCAAAGTGAGATAATGGTCATCTAGATCAGATTTGTGGCCTTGAGGAAAGGAGCCATGGAAGGGTTTCAGAGATAAAGATAAAGGCCATGGTGGAACTTGCGGGAGCAGCAGGAGATAAAGCTGCTGCTGGGGTTGGTGCTTGGGCAAAGGGTGCTTGTGCCAGTCACTGAGAAGGAGCCTGTGAGAAATGCAAGGAGAGAAACCTAACAGGCAGGTGGGATGAGTGGCTGGAGCTTGGGAGGGAGATCTAGGGGATGGTCGTGAGGAATCATCAGTGGGTGGAACTGAAGCATTTAATCAGGGCAGTGCTGAGCAGAGAGGAGGGCTAAGGAATGCCCTGTGGGGCATTAGAAAACACTAGGTGTTGTGGAAGTAAAGAGAAAATACTGGTAGCTCCCATTTAGCTTAGAGTGTTACTCATAAGGGAAATCCTCATTTGACCCACTTTGTTAGTTTCCCAGAACTGCCATAACAAATCACCACAAACTGGGTGGCTTAAAACAACAGAAGTTAATTCTTGCACAGTTCTGCAGGATAGAAGTTTGAAATCAAGGTGTCAGCAAGGCTGTGCTCTCTGAAGAATCTAGGGGAGAATCTCTTCCATGCTGTATTAGGATAAGGAATATCTTATCTTGGTTCCCACTTGCTGGCACAAAGCTTCAAACATCTTTGGAATATCTTCAGTGATAGGAGTGTCTTTATTATGCTAATATGGTGACTCATAATGGGGGGATAGAAAGCTTGAGGATGAGGGCTGGTCACTAGAAAGAACAACCATGTGACAAATGGGTTAGAACTTTGAGCCACCTCAACTTCTGGGGAGGGGAGAAGCAGAGATCGAGCTCGGTCCTGTGGCCACTGACTTAATCAAAATCATGCATATGGGATGAGATCTCTGGACATTGAAGCTCAGTAGGGCTTTTCAGCTGGTGAGAGTACATTGATGTGCTAGGAGGGTGAAGCACCTGGAATAATTCCATGAGGAATCCCCTCCTCTTCACCCCAGACCTTTCCCTGTCTATGTATCTCTTTCATTTGGTTGGTCCTCACTTGTATCATATACAGTTGACCCTTGAAAAAGGAGGGATTTAGGGAGACCAACCCCTTGTGCAGTCGAAAATCCAAGTAGAACTTTTGACTCCCCCAAAACTTAACTACCAATAGCCTCCAGTTGACTGGAAGTGTTATCATAATACAAACAATCAGTTAGCACATATTTTATTGTTGTATGTATTATATACTGTATTTTTACAATAAAGAAATCTAGAGGAAAGAAAATGGAATTAAGAAAATCATAAGAAAGAGAAAATATTTTTACCATTCACTGAATGGAAGTGGATCATCATGAAGGTCTTCATCCTGGTCTTCACACTGAGTAGGCTGAGAAGGAGAAGGAAGAGGATGGGTTGGTCTTGCTGTCTCAAGAGTGGCAGAGGCTGTAGAGGTGTAGAGATGGAAGAGGAGGCAGGACAGGCAGGCACATTTGGTGTAACTTTTATTGGAAAAAGTCTGTGTATAAGTGGACCTGCACAGTTCCAGCCCATGTTGTTCAAAGGTCAACTGAATATACATCTGAAATGGGGCAGTTTTGTGAAATATTCTGTCCTTGCTGGGTCTATGTTAAGTCTAGGTAGTTAGTGTCAGCATTGAGTTGAATTTTAGGACACTCAGTTGATGCAGGAGAATAGTATTGGAACAGACATACCTTTCTTTTAGTTTCCACTGTTGGCAGCAGTCCTTAGTTTTGTTTGGCTTATAGGCACATTCCTCCAATATCTGCCCCTGTCATCATGTGTGTTCTCTCTCTATCTCTCTGTGTCCCTTCTCCTCCTCTTAAAAGGGCATATATTGGATCCAGGGTCTACCCTACTCTCACTACAACCTTCTCTTAACTAATTACATCTGTAATAACAACCCTATTTCCAACTATATTCACATTTTCAGGTTCCTGTGGTTAGGACACCATGTCTTCTGGGGGACACGATTGAACCTACAGCACCCATGAAGCAAACATTTCTCATTCAACAAACAGTATTTTTTTCTGCCTGCTTTGTGCCATGGTCAGGTGTGGGGGACATGAGGCAAGCAAGCATGAGTAAGTCTGGTAATCTTACCCTCGAGGGGCTTATAGTCCAGTAGGAAAAATAAGATCTAAACATACCGCTGATACTTGAGGCTGGTTTTTACTTATGCCCTAAGATAGTATGAGATGCTAGAATAATTGGGAGGCCAGAAATAATCATGTATGGCTTGAGTAATCAGCCAGGATGCAAGGAACAAAAGGTGATTTCAGTTGGACTTCGGAAGGACGCATGGGATTTCGACAGATGGAGATGAGGGAAAAAATACAAGTGAAGATTTAAGCTAGCAAAGTACACTAAAGCAAAGGGGACATGCAAATCTAAGACCTGGATCTAGATGTGTATAGAATTTACTCCTTGAAACATTACTAATGCCTTAAATAGATTATGAGACATCAATAGATGAATTTTACCTGAATCAGATCCAAATGCACCAATATGCTGCCACCTCCAAGACACACTGACAGGGGAACAGAGCAAGATGCTCAACATGGTATATGTATTTGACCTAATTTCTGTACAGAGAAATAATTTCTGTGTGGGGGATAAATAGGTTCACAAACACACATGGTTAGCATGCTCATAAATGCATAAAAGATCTCTGGAAGAATATAAAAAATTGTGAACAGTATCTCTTGATGACTGGGGAACAGGGAAGAGAAGCAGACTGCATTTCTTACCAAACGCATGAGCTACTTTCAGCTCTTTTTTTAAACAAGTTACTCTTTGAACTGACCTTACTTTGGCATTTTGAAATACCTTATTTCCCTTAACAACTTAAAAAATCACAGTCATATGGTGTTCTATAAAAGTCTCTACTTATCCGGAGTATTGCCTTTATTGATCCACCTACTCAGCAATGGCAGGTTCCATGCACCCATGCAAGGGCCTTTGGGTAATTGGACCTTGATTTACTCAGCTCCATTACTTCTCACTATTGGCCAATGCTACAGTCAGGCCAGTCTCCTTAGAGCTGCTCTGCACCGTCCTGCCCACGCTATGTTTTATGTTTTGAATTTGCTTTGCATGCTCTGTTTCTAATCTACTGCCCTGGGTGGGGGTGGAAGAAGCTGAGGAGAGTCAGGAAGGAAATTGAACAGTTTTCTCACAACAGTTTGACCCTATCAGCCAACCGCGATTCAAGAATATTTATCACTTTAAGATACGTGAAAAGTAAAGGAGGTTTTTTGTTTTTTTTTTTAAGAAAGATAAAGAGAAACAGCAAATCAAAAGGAAAAATAAGGAGACAGCAGGAGATAAGAAGGAAGACAGAAAAATAAGAGGAGTACCTCAGTGGAGGAATGTGCCAGATAGACATGAAAAATTAAAACCACGAACAGTATTTGTTATATGGAACGTAGGGGTGCAATAGATGTATGCTTGTCTGTATGCACATAAACATGCATATATATGCATACAAATACAAGTATTTCTATCTGCACGTGAGCTTCTTTGTCTTTCACTGTGACTTCTATTCAAGTAAAGAATTCATCTATATCTGCTGCAGGTACAGAAAAGTTACAAAAACTTGGGAGATGGATGCTCAGTAACAGGAATGGGTGTGTGACTTGGCACGTCCCCCACCACACAAGAAGAGTGTATCTTTCAGATTCTGATACGCTCTCCTTGGGTGGTGGGAGGCATGTTTATGTGCATATATACAAGGATACATATATTGCACCCCACATTGCGTATAACCACGTGGGCAAATTATTCCCAGACTGCTGCAGGCTGGCATTTCTCCTGGCCCACGGTGAGTACCAGTGTGGAACTGGGACACATTTACTCCAACACTCTGCCATCATGACCCGTTACCCCCTTCGACCTCCCCTTCTTGGTGTTATATTTCGGGATTTCATCTATATATTCATAAGGGCAATCCCTTCCTTTCTTTTGGGGTTATCGATTCTGTTTTATCTTCTTATTGCTAACTGAAAGCTTAATTGTCTACAGTAGTGTTTGTCAGGCTTTCCTAATCCATGTCCCTTTTTGATAAGCCTGAAATGTGTATGCTTTTCTCTTTGGGGTCTTTCAGACTCTGATACACTCTCCTTGGGTGGTGGGGGGCCTGCCAGGTCACACATCCTTCCCTGTTACTCTGTAGTCATCTCTCAAACTGGTGTTTATTTTATTTTATTTTTTATTTTTTGAGATGGACTCTCGCACTTTCGCCCAGGCTGGAGTGCAGTGGCGTGATCTCGGCTCACTGCACCCTCTGCCTCCTGGGTTCAAGCAGTTCTCCCCAGCCTCAGCCTCCCAAGTAGCTGGGATTACAGGTGCCCGACACCACGCCCGGCTAATTTTTGTATTTTTAGTAGAGACGGGGTTTCACCATGTTGGCCAGGCTGGTCTCGAACTCCTGACCTCAGGTGATCTGCCCGCCTCACCCTCACAAAGTGCTGGGATTACATGCGTGAGCCACCGCACCTGGCCCCAAGATTGTTTGTGTAACTTTTCTGTACCTGGAGCAGATATAGATTAATTACTTGAATAGAGGCCACAGTGAAAGACAGGCAAGTTCATATATTGATAGGAATATATGTATGTGTAACATGCATACATATATATGTATATAAAACATGCGTATATATGTATGCATGTTTTATATGCATACAGACAAGCATGCATATATCACACTCTCACATTACATATAACAAATACTGTTAGTGGTTTTAATTTTTCATGTTTACCTGGCAGACTCCTCCACTGGGTGAACTCTTCTTGTTTTCCTTTCTTCCTTCTTATCTCCTGCTCCCTCCTTATTTTTACTTTTGATTTATCTTTCTGAAAAAACCCAAAAAACCCCCCCAAAAAAAAAACCCAGCGAAAACCCTTCTTTACTTTTCACACATCTTAAAGTGGTAAATATTCCTGAATCATAGTTGACTGATAGGGTTAGATTGTTGTGAGGAAACCGTTCAGTATCCTTCCTGACTCTCCTCACCTTCTCCCACCCCTACCCAGGGCATTAGAAACCCTGGTTTGATTTCCTTTGAACCTCCCCACCACCTGCTTTTACCTCTCCTCTCTCCTGGCTTTAGAGAAGTGAGGACAAAAGGACTGTGCTGCAGGTTGTTCTTTTGATTTTTTTTAAAAAAAGATTCTTGTCCTGGCTTTCCTGATTCTCCAGAGTCTCCTGGGATTTTGTAGAACAAAATAGAAGAGGGAGGAGAAGCAGGGTTCCCCTAAAGGTTATCCTGTAGGCATTCAGAATGTGCAATCTCATACACGGCTGTCTATTGTATTTCCTTGCAAACATTCCCCCTTGCACTTATTCTGTGAGGGAAATAAGCAGTTTCCCCACATAGCCAATAAAAGTGCATTGTGTTCAATACTAAGAGAAATACAGAAATAGCCTTGGTGGGATAGAAAAGGCTGGAAGCGTGAACAGTACAATGTAGCACATAACAAAGAGGTAAAGACTAAAAGATTAGAAGGATGTTGAGTGGGAGAATGTTATGATCCCTGAGGAAAATGATAGATTTTTAAACTATTAGGAAATTAGAGCCCCCATGACTCCATTTTACAGGAGAGTAAACCAGTCAGGAGAAGATAAGAAATTTGCCCCAAATTGAAGCAAGTAAGTGGCAGACTAGAACCCAGTTGAATTCAGGAACTGCCCAGGTCCCAAATTGGCCGTTGGGTGGTATATACGTAGGTCAGATAACAACAACATGACAAGAATCGAAAACTCTTGTTTCCTCTCCTTTTATTGCTTGAGAAGCTTCACGGAGGAGGTGGAACTTGAAAGTGAGCCTTTAAGAATAGTTCAGAGTTAAATAAGGAGATGAGCAGGCAGTCTGTAGGAAGAGAACCAAGTACATAGCGTTGGGAATAGATGTTGTGTTTCACAGTCACTGGACAGATGGAACTATTTAGAAGGAAGTGGGTATTGTGGAGGTTGGTGGAAGGTCAAACGCTGGGGAGACTGGGCTTTTAGTGGGGCTGTGGAAGCTGAGCACGGGAGTTGAGATGTGGTCTGTGAGGCAGTGGGAGTTACTGGACGCAGTTGAAAGGGGAAGTGAGATTATAGGCATGGCTGATTTGGAACAGTACCTTAGTTGCAGTAGGCAGGGCGAATTGAAAAACGGGAGCCTGCCATGAAGGAAGCCAACAAAGAAAATGTCAAGTAGAAGGCAGATCTGTTTGAGCCTCTTGGTTTTTAGGCATATTTGGGTGGTGAGAAATAGTTTTCTCTGCTCCTCAGCATTTTTCTTTTATTCATCTTGAAGCTATAAGCTTGAGCAACGAAGGTGACCTTCTGCAGTTGAGAAGGTATAAAACTAACCACACACCCGCCCCTCCTAAAACTTTTTAGGACAAAATCGGTGGACACTTAAATTAATTTGAGTGGAATATGATGAGGAATTATATTAGGGTAGGGAAAGTCATAAATCTTAAATATGATGAAAAGGATGACAATTGGAAAGGAGCTTTAAGCTGTCCTTATTTTCAGATATGATTGTTTATGTAAACTAAAAAATTCCTGCAAATGAATAATTAGAATTATTAAGAGTTTAGTAAGTTTGCTCAATTCAAAAGAAAGGTGGAGTGTATTTATTAACATATCAGATACAGTGGACTTCAGACCAAGGAAAATTACAGAGATAAAGAAAGACATTACATACTGATAAAAGAGTCAGTTTACCAGAAAGACAAAATAATTCTATGTGTGTATGCATCTGAGAATAGAGGCTCAAAACACATGAAGAAAAACATGATAGAACCAAAAGGACAAGTAGACAAATCCACAGTTATAGGTGAGGACATTGACACTTCTCTGTTAGTTATTGATAGAATTAGTTCACAGAAAATCAGCAAGGACATAGAGGAACTGAACAACACTGTAAACCAACTGGAATTGGCATTTATAGAATACTTCACTCAACAGTAAGATCTACAGAGGATGCATATTCTTTTCTAGTACTCATAAAACATTCACCAAGGTTGACTATATCCTCGGCCATAAAATACATTTTTAACAGATTTTAAAATGTGAAATCATACAGAGTATGTTCTCTGACCATAATGGAGTTCAACTAGATAGGAAAGCCCAGTTGTCAGGTAATATAGTTATCAGTAAATAATCCATAGGTCAAAAGAGGAAATTTCATGGTAAATTAAAAAGTATTTAGAACTGAATGAAAATGAAAATACAACATATCAAAATTTGTGGGGGTGCATCTAATGATTGGAGAGAATTTAACAGCATTAAATACTTACATTAGAAAAGATGAGTGGTTACCCCATTTACCCTGTGATTATTACGCATTGCATGCCTGTGTCAATAAACCTCATGTAGTACATAGGTGTATATACCTACTGTATACCCACAAAAATTAAGAAGTAAAAGAAGAATGGTAGCAAATCAATAATATAAGGTTCTACTTTAAGAAAATAGAAAAGGAAGACCAAAATGAACCCAAATCAAGCAGAATGAAAGAAGTAGTAAAAAGATGAATAGAAATCACTGAAATAGAAAACAGAAAACATGTTAGAATAGATGAAAACAAAAGCTGATGTTCAGAAAAGATCAATAAAGTTGATCTGGCCAGACTGACTAAGGAAAAATATAAGTGAAAACACAAATTACTAATATCAGGAATAAACAAGGGGATATCACTACAGACCTGGAAAGTTGCTTAAAGGATTAAAAAGTATCACACACTATTCTGCACATAAATTGGACAATTTGAGTAAAATATACCAACTCCTTGAAAGCCACAAATTACTGAAATTCACCAAAGAAGAGCTAATTTATCTTGAAAAGTGGAGATAATTGGAATACTTTTATTACTATAAATAAATAGAGTTCTTTTTGAAAACAAAACTCTAGGACCAGGTGTTTTCACTGACAATTGTACCAAAACATTTGAAGGAGTAACACAATCTCTTTCAGAAAACAGAAGAGAGAACACTTCACATCTATTTTGTGAGGCCTTTGTTATACTGATAATAAAACCAAAGATATTACAGAAAAGAGAATTTATAGACCAATAGTCCTCATGAACATAGATGTAAAAAATCTTCACAAATCAAATGCAGTAATATGTAAAAAATATAAAACATTATGACCAAGTGAGGTTTATCCCAGTAATGTATGGTTGGGCCAACTTTCACAAATCACTGTAATTTCCTGTTTAAAATGACTCAACTGCTACAGCCAAAGCAAATGAAAAAATTCAAAATCCATTCATGATAAGACATTTTACCAAACTAGAATTATTAGGAACTTTAAACTGGTAAGGTATATCTGGAAAACAAAAAGAAAAAAGCCTACAACTCACATCACATTGAATGGTAAAAGAGTGAATGCTTTTCCCCTAAGACAGAAATCGAGGCAGGGATGTTTGCTTTCATGTCTTCTACTTAACCTTGTAGTGGTGATCCTAATCAGTGCAATAAGGCAAGAAAAATAAATAAAAGATACACATACGGAAAAAGAATAAATAAAACCACCACTATTTGTAGATGATGTGATCACCTATGTATAAAATACTGAGAACTCTATGAAAAATCTCCTAGAACTAATAACAATTTATGAAAGTCTCAAGATACAGAAATGTCTAAATGCCACTTATATTTCTATATACCTGCAGTGAACAATTTAGAAAACAGTATTTAGAGAAGTAGCAAAATAAGTGCAGTGTCCATGTGCCAAAAGCTACAAAACACTGTTGAAAGACATTTTAAAAGACTTTTAAGTGCAGACACAGCATATTTGAGATTGTAGGATTCAATCTGTTTATGATGTCATTTCTCCCCATATTGATCTATAGGTTTAGTGCAGTTCCAATCAGAATTTCAGCAAAGTATTGTTGTAGATACAGACAAGCCAACTCTAAAATTTGCATCGATAGGCAAAGGAACTAAAGTAGCCAAAACAGTCTAGAAAGAAGAACAGAGTTGGAAGGATCACACTATCCAGCGTTAATTACAGTAAAGCTACTATGAACAAGGCAGTGTGGTATTGACAAAGGCGTGTACATTTAGATCCAACTCAGCAGACTAGAGAGTCCAAAACAAAACCTATACAAATACGATCAATTGATTTTGAACAAAGATGCCAGGGCAATTCAATGGAGAATGAATTTCACATAAATTAGATCATATGGCATGTGTTCTTTTGTGCCTGGCTTCTTTGTCAATACATTATTTTTGAGATTCATACATGTTGCATATATCAGATTTTTTTTGGTCTTTTTAAGTATTTCATTGCTCAAATATCCCATAATTTGTTTATCCATTCACCTATTGGTGTACATTTGAATTATTTCCAGTTTTTGCCTTTTTTGAGAAACATATGCTATCAACATTATTGAACAAATCTCTTTACGAATTGTGTTTTTATTTCTTTGGATAAGTACCTGGTAGTAAAGTTGCTGGATCAATTTTGTAAGAAGTCACCAGTTTCCCAAGGTATTTATATTATCTTGTCCTCCCACCAGTTATGTCCAGTTGTTCCATACCCTTGTTAATATTTGATAGTCAGGTTTTGTTTTTGTTTTTGTTTTGCCACTTCAGTAGCTGTGTTGTAGTAGTTTATCATGGCTTTAATTTGTACTTCCTTAATGGGTAATGATGTTCAACACCTTTTCATGAGTTTATTGGACATTCCAGTGTTTTCTTTTGTGAAATCCTGTTCAATCCTTTGCTTATACCAAAAATGGACTGTTCGTCTCTTCTGTTTTTATTTGTAGGAGTTCTTTATATATGTTGCATGTAAGTCATTTGCTGGTTGTATTATTACCAATGCTACCCCCTCATTGTTGCTTGCCTTTTCATTTTCTTGATGTCTTTATGAAGAGAGTTTTTAATTTTGACCAAGTCCAAGTTATCGTTGTTTCTTTATGGTTAATAGTTTTTGTATCCTATTGAAGAAATCATTGCCTATGCCATAGAAGGAGACATTCTACATTTTCATTTGGAGGCTTTATGACTTTACATTTAGATCTGTAATCCACTTCAAATAAGTATTTGAGTGTGTTGTAACATAGGAGTCAATTTCATTTTTTTCCAGTTGAATATCCAATTTATCCAGCAGCATTTATTCCCCATTGTGTTGCAGTGGACTCTGTCACAAATCAGTTGATAGTATAGTATATTTAGGTCTGTTTCTTGACTGTATTTGTAGTTTATTCATCTTTAAACATTTTTTCTTAATTGATAATAATTGTACACATTCGTGGGGTATATTTTGATGTTTTGATACGTATAGTACCCATATTTTAAATGTTTTATATATTCTTTTGTAACTACTCAGGATTTAATAACGCAATTTTTAAAACTTGAACTAAAAAAGTCAAAAAGGAAAAAAATGACCAGTTATGATAGGTGGAGAGTATTAAATTCCAGGTTTAAGTAAAATTAAGGTTAAGATGTATTTATAAGTTATGACCTGGAAAATGGAGTTGATAAGATGTTGTGGTGTTTGTACTGTGTTACTGGCACTATCGTGGGAAGTGACTAAGATGGATCTTGTCCTTGAGGAACATACGAATGAGTGAGAGATAGACCGTAGAGTAAGTCTGTGTTCCTTCAACACCACATGGATACCTTCAATGAGGCACTCAATGTTGAATGATGTGATTGCGGGTTTTTCAAGAAGACATGGCTATCAAACAGGCAGATTTGAAAGACAGAGCTTACAAAAGAAGATTGAATGATAGAGATTTTATGTTATCCCAGTGTGATAGTTATAGAAGACATGAGAATATGTGAATCTGGGAAGAAGAACCTTTGTTTCTTTCACTTGTTCAGGCAGAGGCTTTGAAGACCGTATCTGAAACCCTGAAGAATGGATAGATGTCTCTTGGCTTTTTGAAAGAGAAAGAAGTTATAAAGGTTTTAACTGTAGTTAACTGCCCTAATCTTTATGTTTTTCCAAATATACCCATTAGATTTTAGTTTGGCGTATGGGAAGATATTTGGCACTGATGACAATCTCACTGATTTGGAGAATTTATCATCCATTTGAACAAACAGCTGAGTCAGAAGAGGTGACATTATAGACTAGCAGAAGGCACTGGCCAAATCTGACTGAAATCAAAACAGGACAGTTGTGCAACTCAGCAAGGATTAAAGACAAAAACAAAAACGTGGGCATGGGGATGAGTAAGGGATGTGTTGTCTTCAGGTGTTTCCATTTACCTGGATATCAATGATAGAAAACAATGTTATCAGTAAAACTGAAGTTTTGAGATTGGATTGTTGTGGTTTTTGTTTATAACCTGGGTCAGAAGGTTATTCACAAAATAAAAAAGTTCTAAACGTGCCTTGAGCCTTGCAATGTGCATGGCTTTGTATATGCAGCTCTTTCAGCTTTGATGTCCTTAAGGCAAACAAGATTCATTCTATCATACATTGTGCAATGCTAGAAAACCAGTCTTGTTACTGTACGAGTTACAGAAGTTGAACAGACAGCATAGGTGGGGCACATGGCTTTCCCTGGCCTACCATGAGCTAGAGAGCCGTTGCAGTGCCTGAGCATTGATCTCAAACTTTGATCCTAAAACGCCAACTGGAGAAAATAGAAAAGCAAAAAATAGGAAACAGAGCATTATGTTTCTTTTCTTTTGGATGTTTTCTGAACAATGTGAATCACAGTTGTTAAAATTTTACTTTCACAATGTTGCTCATTAAAAAAACAACATCTCAGCTTCGTATTGTAGAGCAACTGACTTACTATAGGAAAAGGTAAGTAGCCTAGTTATTGCTTTGATTTTGATTGGCATCTCCCAGGATTATTCTGACAGTACCATTAGAAGATTTATACACTACATTACCAACTTACATATAAAGATCTATAGTCCCGGTGTGGAATGGTCTTGGAATTTTGTTAGCTCTAGGTGCCAATTCTAGTTGATTGATACTTTGTTGAGGCACTAACATAAAAGTATTGACACTCGGAGCCTGGGTTTGGTCAAGGAGGGCTACAATAAATAAGGGGTTGGCAAACTTTTCTGTACAGGGCCAGATGGTAAATATTTTAGGCTTTGTGGGAAACTACTCTGCTATTATAGGGAATACACAGTCATGGACAATATGTAAATGACTGAGCATTGCCATGTTCTAGTAAAAGGAGTTATAGTCATGGATAGTTGAGTTTCATGTAATTTTCATTTGTCACAGAATATTATTCTTTTTTTGATTTTTTTTCCAGTCATTTAAAAATGTGAAAATTATTCTTGTGCACCATACAAATCCAAGTGATGGGCAGAATTTGGTGTGTAGATTATAGTTTGCTGACCCCTGCAATGGGTCGTCACTGGTTTCCCTTGGCTTGGGAAGAAGAGAGATAGCATTCCTGCTCTTTACCTGGGTTAAAGCTCCGATACCTCGGGGAGTTCAATGCCAAGAGGTCTATGAAGCATACGTAAGGCCATTCTCTGTTTAATAAAGCATTACTGTTAATTATTTATGGAAAGAAACTATAGTCTAGAATGCAAGCCATTGGCAAACCAGGATAGAATTGTTTCATCACGTTAGGCCTTGAGTGGAAGTGATGAGAGCTCAACAAAACAATTGTGCAGCCACAGAGCCAGGAAGAACATATGTTCAATAGTGAAATGTTGGTTCTCCTGGCTGCCCTCCTTGCCTGGCTACTCCACTGTCCTCCCCTTCCCAATGCACACATCTGACTCTGAGGCTGGGCTTAGGTAATTCAATGTGAAGTCTGTAAAAGGGGCAGTTGATCTTAAGGCTAACAAGAAGTATTGCACAGCTTGTGTTCTGTTCAAGTATCCAGATGGCGGTGGTCCTAGGCAGACCTCTCCCCTTGTCTGCTGCACTGTGAAGATAGATTTTGCTTGCTTTCTATCTTCTTTCATCTGCAGAGGCCCTTAACTCAGAAATCAGCCTTGTTAAAATGTGCAACTTTTTGTCGACTCTATAATATAGGGTATATTGTATCTGTCAATCCCTCTTGACAGCAGATGCCATAGCAGCTTGTTTTTTGGGAGGACATGATTGTCCTTATGATAAAATGACTCTTCAGAGTCTCAGTTTCCCTTAATAGTTCTAATCAACTTGGTGACCATCAAACTCTCTTGAAATACTTCCCATGATGTTTCTGCCTGCAGCTGAGTTGGAGGAGGTGACTCCTTCTATGACTTCTTGGTACCACTTTGACTTCTTGACCGCTTAACTCAAATGAGCCCCAATTCTTGCCTCACAACCTTATGTCAGATCAGCTTGTTCTTCATTCTCCAGAACAATAGTATTTCTTTCCTTTTCTACTTTCCTCAAACTTCTGCCTCCCCAGTGCTTTCTCTTATGGCCAGCCTCACCTTCTCCTTCCTAGAGAAAATTGAAGCTGTGTCAGATGGGTGGAACGATCTTAACTTTTTGCTAAGAAGTTGAGACTCACTATATCTATAACCATCCCTCTCCTCTGCCCCACCTGTTCTAATAAAGAAGCTATTCTTTCTCTGTCCTTCCATCTGTGCTCTGGTTCTCATGTCTTCCTGAACTTTGTTTTATTATCAAGTATCCCTTCTCTCTCTTGTATATTCAACTGATCTTTCAAATAGTTTGCTCCATTACATTTGAACATGTTTGATCTCTTCCATCTCAACAACAAAAGTTCCCTTGACTCTTCTCCATAACTCCATCTAGCTTTCCTCCCTTCTATATTGCCAAACCTTGGGGAAGACTTGTCTGTATTCACTGTCTCCATTTCTTTGTCTCACATTCATAGTATATGTCACCCTATCTGGCTTCTGACCCTATTGCTCTACCAAACCACTCTGCCCAACTGCAATAAAGTATCAAAGTCACCAAACTCCATCTTGCTGAATCCAGTGGGACATCCTGTGAGTCTTTCTTATTTGTCCTGTTAACAGAATTTGGCATGGTGGATCACTTTTTCTTGAACTGCCTTTGTGTTCCCCTTGGCTTGAATGATACCACATTCTTCTGGGTTTCTTCTTGTTTCTCTGGCCACTCCTTATGGGTCTCCAATGCAGGAAATAATGGATATCCTTGTGGATCACTCTACAGTCTCTCCCTGCGCAATTTTCTTCATGCCCTTGGCTTCAGGGACCATTCTATGTGGAAGACTCTCAAACTTACTTCTCCTGAGCCTTCTTTGAGCTGCACGTGGTCGATCCACCATGGAAAAGAGCTTCAACTTTGAGCAGAGGAGTGATATGATTTTGCTTACATTTTTGAAAAGACCATCCTGCTATGTGCAGAGTAAATAATGAAGAGGCAAAAGTGGAAGCAGGGAAACCTCTTAGGAGATTAATGTCCAGGAAAGAAGTTATAGGGGCTGGGTCTAGGGTGTTGTATCCAGCCGGATGTTCAAAACAACCTCACACTCCCCATGTCATGACCTAATTCATGATTTCTGCACAGACTTCCTGTTGTCAACTTCCATCTGGTTGAGTTGGAAACCTCAACCCTACTTCCTTTTTCCAGTTCATCGTTTGATACTCTGGCCCTCTTCCACTCTGCTTCTAACACAGTAGCCAGAGTTATCTTCAATACAAATCTGATGCCGTCCCCAGGATAATTATTTTCAGTGCTTCTCATCACTCAGAGGAAAAAGACTAGAAAAATCTGAATATGTCCATCTAAGGTTCTTCACATCCTGGCCTTGATGTACCTCCCTAGCCTCCCTTCGTACCTCCTTCCTTTTGCTTCTGCACTTCTCTGCCTTCTGCTTGTGTTGTTCTCTGCCACTTTGACCATGTTTGTCTACTCATCTCCTAGTCTTCCAGAATTTTGGCTGAAGTATCACTTTTGGGGAAGGTTTTCTGTAGTACTTAACTACCCCAGTTTAGGTCAAATTCTCTTATTTTATGTTCTTGTGGAACTGGGTTTCTTTCCTTTTGCAGGCTTATCTTAGTTTCCAACTACATACTCATTTATATGATTATTTGATTACTATCGTTTTTGAGATGGTGTCTCACCTCTGTCACCCAAGCTGGAGTGCAGTGGTGTGATCACAGCTCACTATAGCCTCGACCTCCCTAGGCTCAAGTGATCCTCCTGCTTCAGCCTCCTGAGTAACTGGGACTACAGGCGCATGCTGCCATGCCCAGCTAAATTTTGTATTTTTTTTTAGAGATGGGGTTTTGCCATGTTACCCAGGCTGGTCTCAATCTCCTGGGCTCAAGCCATCCTCCCGCCTTGGCTTCCCAAAGTGCTGGGATTACAGCATGAGCCACTGCTCCCAGCCCTTTGATTACTAATTTTTTAAATGACATGAGGGACTGTATTAGGGTTCTTTAGATAAAACAGAACCAATAAGGAGTGTGTGTGTGTGTGTGTGTGTGTGTGTGTGTATTATATATATAGAGAGAGTGATTGATTGATTTTAAGGAGTTGGCTCCTGTGGTTGTGGGGATTGTTAAGTCTGAAATCTGCTGGGCAAGTGGCAGGCTGGAGACCCAAGGGAGACTTGATGTTGCTGTCTCAAAACTGAAGTCTCTTTTTTCTGGGGGACCTCAGTCTTTTCCCTTAGGGTTTCCAACTGATTTGATGAGGCCCACCCACATTATGGAGGGTAATCAAGTTACTCAAAGTCTACTGATTTAAATGTTTCTTACATCTAAAAAATACTTCACAGTGAGATCTAGACTGATATTTGACCAGTAACTGGGTACCATAACTAGCCAAGTTGACACACAAAAATTAAACATCACAGGGACCATGTCTGCTTTAGCCCATTATTATATTCTCAGTGTCTGCCACAATGTATGACATGTAGAAGACAGTCAGTAAATATTGATTGTATGGATTTGAGAGCGTTAAATTTCTACTTTCCACCTGTAGCCAATGCCAGTGAGTGTTGTACATTTCATGGCTATAAGGACTGTTCTTTAGAGTAGTCCTTTGTGTTTGTTCTAAAATATTTTGCTGATAATCAGTTTTGTGATTTAAGAGAGATCTCTAATTTTTGACAAATTTGGGTTTTTTAGAAAATATTTTTAAGCTTTTATTTTAAGTCAGGGGTACATGTGCATATTTGTCTGTTACATAGGTGAATTTGTGTCCTGGGGTTGTTTGTACAGATTATTTCGTCACTCAGCTATTTTTTTTTTTTTTTTTTTTGAGACGGAGTCTCGCTCTGTCACCCAGGCTGGAGTGCAGTGGCCGGATCTCAGCTCACTGCAAGCTCCGCCTCCCGGGTTCACGCCATTCTCCTGCCTCAGCCTCCAGAGTAGCTGGGACTACAGCCCGCCACCTCGCCCGGCTAGTTTTTTGTATTTTTTAGTAGAGACGGGGTTTCGCCGTGTTAGCCAGGATGGTCTCGATCTCCTGACCTCGTGATCCGCCCGTCTCGGCCTCCCAAAGTGCTGGGATTACAGGCTTGAGCCACCGCGCCCGGCCGATCACTCAGCTATTAAGCCTAGTACTCATTAGGTATTTTTCTTGACCCTCTCCAGCCTCCCACCCTTCACTCTCTGATTGGCCCCCGTGTGTGTTGATGCCCTCTATGTGTCCATGTGTTCTCACCGGACAAATTTGTTTTCTTATAATTCATTTATAGACCCTCTTAGCCTGTTTCTTTGTAGACTCTTTTATTCTCATCCCATAAAAAAGCCTTATCAGCCATTCGACTTGACCGTTGGATTGGCTCTTTTCTTACATTCCTCTTGTGTCTTTTTTCCTATATTTTCTTGGGTGTAGTAGCCAGAGCCAACTTTGTTTTCAGTGTAATTGGACCATGACTTTATTTAAGGAGATAATTGCATTTTTATTTCCTAATGCTCTTCAATTTTATTGGCCATTTTGGTGACAGCAGCACATTGTGTTGAATATTCTATTTCTAAAACCAAACTTCTCATCCTGGCCCTGCGTCCAGAGTTTTCTATTTCTGTCTCTGGTGCCAGACACCAAGACAAGAATGCTTGGATTTATCCTTAACTTTTCCCACCCTCACCATTCCTAGTCTGTTACAAGATTCTCTTCATTCTTCTTATGGTTCTTCAACATTGATCCTTTTTATTTTTCCATTTCTTACAACAAGCCTTTATGGGCTCATGCGAGATAATGGATTTCTTCTTGGTGTCTCTGTGACTCTTCCCTCCCAGCTTCAGGTTTGTGTAGCCAGCAACCTCAAATGAATCTTCCTAAGCATTAGCTTGAGTGTGCTTTCTTCTCCCTGCCTGCCAATACCCAGTCACCACCTTAAGCTTCATGGTCCTCTGCGTGCTTAAGATTCAAACTTGATTTCCTTTTCCTACTGGACCTTCCGTACAGAGGATTAAGTTAATTTTACTTCTCAGGCCATGACATACTATCATTTTTGTCTCTGTAACCCTGTTCTCTTACTTATTTAATTCCTTTATTCTCTTTTAGTGACAAGTTGAATATATTGTTTTTTGTCGTTGTGTGTTCTTATAAAATATGTATTGTTGTTTTGGTTATTTTAATTTATATGACATGTACTCTAGATCTCATTTTATTTTGTTTTATATATTTCACTGCTTTTTCACATCCTTCCATGATGCCGTGTAAACACGCAGTCTAATGTGTTTAATTGCTGTTTCTTTTTATTCACATCATTATAAGGATGATAAGAAAATAAAGTTATGTCAATTTTTTATGAATGTCAAATAAAAAATTCCAAAATAAAATATTAGCTAAACAAACCCAATTTTATATTTTTAAAATATATCACAATTAAGTAGTACTTATTTCCGGTAGTGCCCACATAATATAATAATAATAGAATAATAATATATTCAATATAATAATAACCTTTCAATTTTATTTATTTCATATATATCTATATATGTTTATTAGAATTTAATACTTTACTCCCTAGAGGTCTAATGTACTGGTTAAGTTAATTTTTCTGTATTTCATGGTTTATATTGCCATTATGAATGATACACAGTTATGCTATATTTTATAGTTAGGTTTGACTGCTGTAGAGTCATGAGATTGATTTTTTAAAAAACTAGCAACAACACTGATGAAGTCTCTTACTGCCAAGATGGGTAGATCTCTTAAGGTCAGGAGTTCGAGACCAGCCTGGACAATATGGTGAAACCCTGTCTCTACTACAAATACAAAAATTAGCTGGGTGTGGTGGTGCACACCTGTAGTCCCAGCTACTCGGGAGGCTGAGGCAGGAGAATTGCTTGAACCTGGGAGGTGGAGGTTGCAGAACAGAGATCACACCACTGCTCTCCAGCCTGGGCGATGGAGACTCCATCTAAAAAAAAAAAAAAAAGTCTAATAGTTACTTATCTATTAACATTTTAAAATATTACATTGAAGCATATGGCAGTGCTGATGTTTGACCATATTTTTGCCTATAATGTCTGTAATTTTAAAGATTTCAACCTAATAGATAATCATATTGTCTACAAATGATAGTTTTTTTTCTCTTTCTTTATACCTTATATTTTTTGTTTCTCTAGATTTTTCAGAGCTTCTAGACTGTGTTAAGTAGCATTGGTAATGAATATTCTACAGTTTTCCTGTTAACTACATTTCTTCTAGGTTTTGGGTTCATGTGGAGGTAGTTTATCAAGCCTAAGAAATTCCTTCTTATCCCAGTTTGCAATGAGGTGTTTTCATTTTTTTCCCTGATCACAGATGTTGAATTAGCAAATGCTCTTTCTGCATCTATTGAGATAATCATATAGGTTTTCCTTTGTATATATACATGAAGTAAATGAAATTGATAGGTTATTATATTGAATCATCTGGGCATTACTGGGATAAATACTACTTACTTATGATATATTTTAAAAATATAAAGTTGGATTTGTTTAGCTAATATTTTATTTTGGATTTTTATATTACATTCATAAAAATTGACCTATAGCTTTATTTTCTTATAATCCTTATGTGGCTTAGGAATCAAGATTGCAAAGTTTAGTTGCATTAAACAAGTTAGGCAACTTTCATTTCTGTCTTCTGGAACAATTCGTATAAGGTAGGTATTAACTCTTAGTAAAAGGTAGAACTCACCTGAAAACTATTGTGTCTTGGGGGGTCCAAACTACCTGTTCTTCCTATATCACCCTCTTACCTAATTGAGCTGGTCCGTCATTCCTATTTCTATTTCAGCATATTTCTGCTTGCTGTTCTACTTGATGTAACAACTTCCCTTTCCTCTGTTTGTCTAAACCTTACCATTTAAGGCCAGGGTACATCCCAAATCACTCTTGAAACCCTTTCTGATGCCCTGGGCCTTCAACAGCCCTCTTATTTTTGGCTTCTTATAGTATTTATTGTCTCTTTCACTCTTTTGATCCTTGGCATGAGCAACATTGCATAAATATTTATCCCCATATTTGTATGTATCTAGAACCTCTGCACCTCCTCATTTAAACCTGGATTTTAAGTCTCAGTGGTACATTGAACCCAACCTTAGAAGTTCTATTTGTTAGTGGTGATCATTTGATTGTATCACACTCAGCTTTGATCAACCTGACCTGTTGGTATTGACATAATCACACCAACATATTCTACCTTAAGGCTTTTTCACTACCCTTTCTTCTTTTGCATCGTACCTGCATGCATGATTCCTAGTTTTATTGAGTCTGTGCTCAAATGTCATTTTCTTCATATGGCCTTCCTTGACTACTCTATTTAAAATCATAGTCCTACTGCCGCACATTCATGATCCAACTCCCATCTTCTGCTTTATTTTTTTCCCCACAGTACTTCACATTTCCTAACTCTACATATATATTGTTTATTTTCTTTCTCGTCCTATTGTAATGCAAGGTCATCAGGGTCAGAGATTTTAATCTGCATTGTTTACTGATGTGTCTTGGTACCTACAAGAGTGCCTGGGACCTATTTAATACTCAGTAAATATTAGAATAAATGAATGAAACCAAATATGTTAGCCTTCAGTTAAGAACTTGTCCTGCAGTGTAGTCCTCCTACCGCTATGTAACAGCAAAGGAGAACTGGTTATTTAAGTCCTGGGGTTTTGGGATTGCAAGGGGATTGAAGCCTTTTTCGTAAATATTTATTCAGATGCTTCCCCATCTTTGCCAAAAAGAATGATGAGTCTTTTTCCTCTGATTGCTAAATTCTCTGAAGCCAAAGAGCTTATTTTTTTCTTTTAAGATGCTTTGTTGAGAAAATTATCTTTTTGGATACTTTTGGATAATTTTTGGATGATTGCTCTTTGGAGCTAGTTACAAGAGAGGTCTTCTTTTTTCTTCCTGATTCTTTGACTGCTCTTGGGCTCTGCCTTCAGTCCTGTCCCTCTTACAGTCAGATGTGGCTGGGAGAAGAGTACTGATTCCTCAGATTGTTACCTCTTCGCTTCTCAGATTGTTTTAAATTCAGTGTCTCATGGCTCAAACTTCTTATCATTGGAGATATTTCCTAAGTCTGTCTTATGCTTTACTTTACGTGGTAACATGAGGAATCAGGAAGATGTGGTGGGATTAGTTTCTAGGTCCAGTCTAGTCACCATTTGCCTTGGGACCTTAGGCAAGTCATTTTATCTCTGGAGAGTCAAGACCTCCCCCACTGTAAAATGAGGGAATCAGATTAGGTGCCCTGTAAGGTCTTTTTTTTCCCAGCAGCTAAACACAAATCTAAGAAATATGTTATTATCTTTTTCTTTTTGATAGGGAGCTATTCCAGACAGCTCTCATCTGGTGTTTTGCTTAATTTACACACAATGATTAATTTACACACAAGCTTAGCCTGTATCCCTTAGCAACACTTAGCAACTGCCTGCTTTCAGAAAGTCGTTCAGTTAAGGTTGTTTAAAGGGACATTATTCCATCTATCAAAGCAGAGAAGGGAAGATAAAGTTGACTTTGTCTGGGGGCACATCCCCTTCTGACTTTGCAGTAATTTTTATTTAAATGTATTACATTCTCCTGATCAGATTTTGTCCACTTGCACAGTTTTTAGGAACCCTAACAGAAGTTTATTCTGGCTAGCTTTCAAAGGAATTACGTATTGAGTGTTTACTATGCTCCAGAACATGATCCTAAGTTCATGCCATACCTTATCTCATTAAATTCTTCAACAACTCTTGTGAGGTCGATAGGGTGGTTACTGTTTACAGATTCAAGAAAACATCTTAAGGCTGCCCAGCTAGTCAGTGAAGAGCCCAGCAGTGAGACTGCGTTGCCGGTCTCCAGACAACCGTGCTGTTCACCCGTGCTGTGCTTTCTCCTGTTATTTTACCAAAATCTCCTGTTTACCTCTGTTGACAATCAGCAAAGCTGGACACTTGTTAAAGTGGTAGGGGCAGTTTAATGGGTAACATACTATGACAGTAGGGAAGATGTTTCAGCATGAACTGGACTCAGCTTCATTTGTACAGAGGTTACTGGTGTTTTAAAGGGAGAATAGGGGAATGAGCAGAGGCTCCATAGAGTCAGGGAAGTGAAAAAAATTACAAAGGCTTGCTAAGTGTAGATGCTGATTAGACCAACTGTGTCTGTTTACTGGCAATGATCTAAGAAGTCAGGATTGAACCCTCCCATCGAGGCCCTGTTCTTTCTGATGATTGCATTTCAGAGGGATGGATGGCTTTCAGGTCCTCGAGAAAGACCCTCCTGAATTGTAGGAGATGTATATGCATCTCACAGGGACACAGGAAGGATTCACCATTGTAAGCCCTTTTTACTGAGGAGTATAAGAAACAATGGTCAGAGGCCTACAGTCAGGTGTTGGCTAGAAAAACAGTAAATTCTTTTGAGTCTTCTCAGGCAAGCATGTTAATAGGGGATAGAGTCATTTGAGGGATGAGACCGTGACCTGTTAGAAACTGTTAGTGTTTGTTAAATCTAACAAACTCAAGGAGGAGTTTGGATGATGCCATCTGTGTTGAGAGTCTTTAGTTCTTATAGGCCAAGACTGAATCCTAGCCGGAAGAGGGCTCTGATTGTAACTGCCCAGTGGGTTCTCTTTGCCCACTGCGCAGAAAGAGCCAATTTACCAAGACAGGGGAACTTCAATAGAGAAAGAGTTTAATTCCTGCAGAGCCAGCTGAATGGGAGACTGGAGTTTTATTATTACTCACATCAGTCTCTCCAAAATTTATTCAGAGACTGGGGTTTTTAAAGGATAATTTGATGGGTAGGGGGCCAGGGAGTCGGGAGTGTTGATTGGTCAGGTTGGAGGTGAAATCATAGGGGATTGAAGCTGTCGTCTTGCACCAAGTTGTTTCTTGGGTTGGGGACACAAGGCCAGATGAGCCAGTTTATTGATCTGGGTGATGCCAGCTGATCCACTGAGTGCAGGGTCTGAAAAATACCTTAAACACCAATCTTGGGTTTTATAATACTAGTATTATCTATAGGAGCAACTGGGGAGGATAGTAATCCTGTGGCCTCTTGGCTTTATGACTCCTGAGCCATCACTTCTAACCTTCTGGCTAATTTGTTACTTTTACAAAAGCAGTCTGGTCCCTAGGCAAGAAGGGGCTTTGTTTTAGGAAAGGGCTCTTCTCATCTTTGTTTCAAAGTTAAACTTTAAACTAAATTCCTCCCACAGTTAGTTCAGCCTATGCCCAGGAATGAATAAGAGTCACCTTGGAGTTTAGCAGCCAGATGAAGTTGGTTAGGTCAGATGTCTTTTATTGTCATTATTTTCTCACTCTTATAATTTTTGCAAAGTCAGTTTCACAAGGATCCTAGCTAGAGTTTGGTGAAGGAGAAAATCTTTGTCGCCGCTGTCGTTTGTAAAAGGGAAACATTGGAAGTCTGTAAAGATCATTTTGGATTGTCCATGGTTGGTTTCTAGAATGAATTTTGTTCCAAGTCATAAAATCACAGATCTCTCTTGTTCTGCTAGAAGCACAACCTGGCATGGCCTGACCTTTTCCTTCCCCCACGATAGCTATCCTCTGTTTCACTCATGGGCATCACAGCTTCTGTGATGGGCACAGTACTATTTGAGAGCTCCCCTGTGTTCCTGCTCCATTCCCAGGCTCTGGCAGAGCTGGGGAGACTGTCCTAGCTAGAACAGCTTAGGGTAGTCTTCATTCTGTTTCTCTGTTTTATCAGAGAAGGCAGTGCCACTGGATGGGAGCAAAGTTTGGGGAAGAAAGGGGACCAAGTAAGAATTACTGAGGATGACTCTGAGTATCCTTGAATAGTGCCCTGTGTCTGTGTAAGGCTTTAGCACTGCATAGTGTTTCATATTGATGGACTTTTTCATATGTGTCTGTCTGTATTCATCATAGTCCTGATGACATAATAGCCCCCATTTGACAGTTGGGAAGCTGATGCCCAACTAGTTTAAAGTCAGTGCCTCCCTGAGTCTCTTCACTCATTTCTGTGTGTTTTGTTTTTGTTTTTTCCTTTTGTACATTTTAGAATTCACATTTCCCATGGGTGGTGTTGCAGACCTGATTACCTTGAAGAAGGATGTTTCTGTGATGCTTTATGGGCCCCTTGGATTACCACCTGGTTCTGCTCTTCCTCCTCTTTTTCACTTTTTCTAACCCCTGGTGATGAAATGAGTCAAACTCTGTACGGTATTTGAAGAGATTTATTCTGAGTGAAATATGAGTGACACAGTCCTCAGGAGATCCTGAGAATGTGTCCCCAAGGTGGTCAGGCCACAAGTTGGTTTTATACGTTTTAGGGAGACATAAGGTATCAATCAATATATGTAAGGTATACATTGGTTTGATCTGGAAAGTTGGGACAATTGGAAGCGGGGCTTCCATGCCATAGGTGGATTCAGAGATTTTCTGATTGGTAACTGTTCGAAAAAGTTATTATCATTAGAAAAAAATGTCTGGGTTAATGTAAGGGGTTGTGGAGACCAAGGTTTTATCATGCAGATAAAACCTTCAGGTAGCAGGCTTCAGAGAGAATAGATTGGGATTTTTTTTTTTTTTTTCAGACTTAAAGAGGCTGTTCTATCAGTAGCGCCAAAAGGGAGGAGGGTATAATAAGGCATGTCCAGCTCCCCCTTCCCATCAGGGCCTGATTTACTTTTTCAGGTTAACGTTGGAATGCCCTTGGCCAAGAGGAGGGTCCAATTAGATGGTTGGGGGGGCTTCAGAATTTTATTTTTGGTTTATACCTCGGTTTTTAGAATTTTAAGCATTTTAATTGCTAGGAGCTGCTCCTCTCTCCCCTCTCCACTGTCCACTTTTCTTGCTCCTGGCACTAAGCCACCAAGTCCTTGCATTTATTTCATTCTTGCATCTTCTTCCATATGTCTAACTGACAATATGCTCCTTACTCTGCTAAACATATACATTGCGTTTACATTCTCTGCGTAAGGAATATATGTGTTATGAATTTCTTAAACATTGGAAAGCTAGCCATAACACTCAACATTTTAACATGTAGTGACACTAAAATCCAGCAGTGAGCTGTGATGGCATCACTGTGTTCCAGCCTGGGCAACAGAGCAAGACCCTGTCTCAAAGAAAAAAATCCTGCACAAAAATAAATAAATAAAAATTGTGTATTTTGCTTATTCATTCTACTAGTGAGTGTTTGTTATGTCTTCCACACTGTGTTGACACTGGGGATAAAACGTAGTCCCATTACAAAAATGTACTCTTGAATAAAACAACATAAGCCAAAAACATATACAAACATAGTCCCTTCCCTCATGACATTTATTTTCTAGTAATAGTGATTTTCTCAGAAGAGACATAATATTAGGGTGTCAGAGAATAAGGTGAAGAAATCAGTGGGAAATAGACAATTTGGGTAAACAACACGTTTTTTGTTTTCTTTATGATACTAGCGTCTCTTTATTATTAATAATGTAAATACATGATACATAATTTTGTTTTATCCTATAATTATATCTACCATGTTAGATTATAAAAGTACAGCTTATTCTAATCATTGCAAGTTTAATTGCCTTTAATTATTTTGAGTTTTTGGTTGCTAAGGAGACTGAAAGGCAAGCTTGCTAGAGGGTTGTAAAGGTCTGAAAAACAAAACGCATTTTTAATTCATCCCAAATAATCTTGCATTAGAGAAATAGAGATTCTGTGTGATGTCGAGAAAGAACATCCCATAGAAACCCTTTTGGCTGCAGGGCCTGGCCTTTTGACAAATTTAATTTAGAACGGACATACCAAATCTTGGGGAAAGGTTTTCAACGAAGGTGTAAATGATCAAATGGTGTCAGTTCGTGTGAATTTTAATTGAAAAAATCCAGTTGAGTTGAGGCTTGCCAACACCCTCAAGAATAAGAAAAATGTGTGCACAGATATATGCAGATGTGTATGTAGGGTATTTTTTTAGTCATGTTCAAACAAGATGACTAATAAGAAATATCGGCCGGGCGCAGTGGCTCAGGCCTGTAATCCCAGCACTTTGGGAGGCCGAGGCGGACGGATCACAAGGTCAGGAGTTCAAGACCAGCCTGTCCAATATGGCCATCTCTGCTAAAAATACAAAAATTAGCTGGGAGTGGTGTCGGACGCCTGCAGTCCCAGCTACTCGGGAGGCTGAGGCAGGAGAATTGCTTGAACCTGGGAGGTGGAGGTTGTAGTGAGCCGAGATCAGGTCACTGCACTCCAGCCTGGGAGACAGAGCGAGACTCTGTCTCAAAAAATAAAAAAAGAAAAAAAAAAATCAGGTTATGGGTGTTGATAAAAGGCAGAAGAGATAAATCAATACCGTAGGCATGATGATAAAAGTTGGTGAATAAAAAGGAGAAAATTAGACTCCTCAATTACTGTTTGTCTTCTGTCTTCTGAGAACAGTAATCTTCTGACTTAAAAAGATAAAATGAGTATTTGTGATTTGGAGTTAGTACTCAGATTTTGTAAGAAAACATTATCTTGTTTTTACCATTGTTACGTGGCATGGTCAAATTGCCAAACAATTGGTGGTAATTTTATTTTCTATAATTAAAAAAATTAATTTTGAAAAACACGTGACATAGAATTTACCATCTTAACCATTTTTTTTCATCTTAACCATTTTTAAGTGTACAGTTCAATCTTGTTAAGTATATTCACATTGTTGTGTGATTGATCTCCAGAACTTTTTCGTCTTGCAACACTGGAACTCGGCACTCATTAAACAATAACTTCCCATTTTTCTCTCCCTCCAGGCCCCAGTAACCACTATTTTACTTTCTGTCTCTGTGAATTTGACTACTTTAGTTATCTCATAGAGTTGGAATCATACCATATTTGCCTTTTTGTGTCTGGCTTCCATCTTTTGGCTATTGTGAATAATGCTGCTACGAATATGGGTGTGCAAATCTCTCTTCCAGATCCTGCTTTAAATTCTTTTAGAATTATATATTCCCAGAAGTGGGAATGACTGGCAACTTAAGAACTTGTAGATAAGGACAGAAATGCTTGAAGAGCAGAATGGAGCAAAGTTATGCCAATTTTTTTTTTTTAAAGAGTTTAGCAAGTGTGCTCAATTTAAAAGAAAGGTGGAATGTATTTATTAATATATCAGATATGGTGGACTCCAGACCAAGGAAAATTATAGAGATAAAGAGAGACATGGCCGCTCCCGGTGGCTCACACCTGTAATCCCAGCACTTTGGGAGGCCGAGGCAGGTGGATCCCCTGAGGTCAGGAGTTTGAGACCAGCCTGGCCAACATGGCGGAACCCTGTCTCTACTAAAAATACAGAAATTAGCTGGGCATAGTGGTGCATGCCTGTAATCCCAGCTACTTGGGAGGCTGAGGCAGGACAACTGCTTGAACCCAGGAGGCAGAGATTGCATTGAGCCGAGATCACCGAGATCATGCCATTGCACTCCAGCCTGGGTGAGAGTGAGATTCTGTCTAAAAAAAAAAAAAAAAAAAAGAGAAAGAAAGAAAGATACTACACACTAATAAAAGACTCGGTTTATCAAAAACACACAATAATCCTATGTGTGTATGCACCTGAGAACAGAGGCTCAAAATACATGAAGGAACAAGTGATAGAACTGAAGGATCAGGTAGAAAAACCTATCGTTATAGGTGAGGACTTCACCACTCCTCTCTTCGTTATTGGCAGAATCAGTTCACAGAAAATTAGCAAGGACAAGGGGAACTGAACACACTGTAAACCAACTGGAATTGGCATTTATAGAATTCTTCACTCAACAATAAGATCTACAGAGGATACATATTCTTTTCTAGTGCTCATAAAACATTCACCAACGTTGACCAGATTCTCAGTCATTTTAACAGATTTAAAATTTTGAAATGATACAAAGTGTGTTCTCTGACTCTAATGGAGGTCAACTAGAAATCTGTAACAGAAAGATAACTAGGAAACCCTAAATGTTAAGGAATATAAGTAAATCATCCATAGGTCAAAGAGGGAGATTTTATGGGAAATTAAAAACATGTTCTGAACTGAATGAAAAGGAAAATACAACATGTCGAAATTTGTGGGGTGCAGCTAATGTTGGAGAGAATCGAATAGCATTAAATGCTTACATTAGAAAAGAAGAATGGAGACCCCATTTACCCTAATGTGATTATTATGCATTGCATGCCTGTATGAGAACATAAGTAACCCATAAGTGTATGCAGTTACTGCGTACCCACAAAAATTGAAAAGCAAAAGAAAAGAGGGTTGATTTTTAACATATAGTTGATTGGCATGCTGGACTCAAATCCCAAGCAAGATGCTAGGACCAATGACTAATGAGTTGACCTGAGGAAATTTAGGAAAGGAAGCAGTGGTCACTAGGAATTAGCCTGAGAGGAGTAAGAGTAAGTCATGGGAGGGTAACTGCATGTTGTTGTTTTTTTTTTTAAATCAGGCCACTAAACCTATAAATCAAGGCAGGTAGTAGAACTGGTGAACGCGCAAGGCTTTGACAACGGTTAACAATGACTTTCTGGGAGATATGTGAACAAGCGTGGGATGTATCATGGGGATGTATCATTAGAGTTAGTGAACCTGGGTAAATAACGTTATTATACATTGGGGGCTCCTTTCTGGGTAGGGGTGGGAAATGGTTTATGATATTGTGCTAGGTGGGCCCTGCCTTGTTTACTGATGGTTTGAGTCAACATTATAATCTCATATTTGAAGATGATCAATGTGCTCCATTGAGAACCCATCCTTTGACTTCTCCAGCATCCTCCCTCTCATGGACCCCTCCACTTTCTCATCACCCTGTGCTGCCTGCGTTTGGCCGCCCTTAGCCAATTTCCTTCCCCTCCCATCTCTCTTTGATAATAGATAAGCAGTGGGTTACTTTACTATTGTTCATTTCCTCATCATTATAAATATTTAAATAACATCTTATAAAAACAATTTGGTCATTTTATACATCTTATTTAAGAATAATTACTAACACTATCCTTCTCACTAAAAATGGTGTATTTACAGAATTTCCCAAGACCTGAAATGATGTTTCCCTGAAAAAATAGTGAGAAAAAAAAGTAAGATACATATACATTTACATTTGTGTGTGTTCACATTTTTACAGTTTTGTTAAAAATGCCTTTGTTTGCATATATAATATCGAAAAGAAAATACATCCAAAAGTCGAAAGGTTTTGACTATTTCAGATGTATTTTTCTTTAGTAATTTCCTGCATTTTCCAAATGGTCAACTTTCTTTTGCAAATACCTGTATTAGTCTTTGACTATGATTCATTTTCCACGCTAGAAATCAGTGGTTCCAACTTTAAAAAGTGCCCTAGTGCTCACTATTTTAAAGTGAATCGGTCTTATATGCGGTGGCAGTGGAGGGAATTGGAGGTGAGGTTGACTTGCTGGAAAAATTCCCTCTGAATTTGTAGTTTGAGTGCAGGAAGATTCAAAAACCTTATCCACTCCCCGCCCATCTCCAGTTTTGTTTATTTATTTTCAGATGGAGTTTCACTCTTGCTGCCCCAGGCTGGAGTGCAGTGGCGTCACCTTGGCTCACAGCAAACTCCGCCTCCTGAGTTCAAGCGAGATTCTCCTTCCTCAGTCTTCCGAGTAGCTGGGATTACAGACACCCATCACCATGCGTGGCTAATTTTTGTTTTTTTTTTGTTTTTTGTTTTTTTTTTCAGTAGACGTGGGGGTTTCACCATGTTGGCCAGGCTAGTCTCAAACTCCTGACCTCAAGTGATCTGCCCACCTCGGCCCCGCAAAGTGCTGGGATTACAGATGTGAGGCACCGTGCCCACCCCAAATTTAAAAACTAGTTTTATTTATACCAAGTTTGTAACCTGATTTCATGTCCACCAAACCTTCTTTGTGTTCTCTGAGAATTTTACTTAATGGAGTAACAGCAGGAAAAAGATCCACTGCTAGACTGTTTATTCAACAGTTAAAAAACTGGCACACAAATGAAAGGGATATTGGCCATTTGTCATGGTCTGTTCCCAGAGTATCTTATTTCTTCCCAGGGGTTTATCTTTAGAAGGTGGTAATCTTCCTATCTCCAAATCGAGGACTGTGGTCCTGCCCCTTTGAGGCATGTATCCCTTAGTGTTACTCACTCTTCCAAGGGAATCCTGTTTGACCTGGGCCCTGCTATCTCCTCGGTCACCCCGTAGGTCCTTTACCATATCCTGGGAGCTTTATTAGTAGAAATGAACTCTGGTTTGTTTAAAATGATCTCTTCTTGAATTACCACAAACAGCAGTTCGTTTCTTAAGAAAACGCAGTACCGTAGTGTAGTACATTCTTTAAACCGATGAGACTTGGTTTCAGATACCTTTTATGATTTCTGTGTCTGAACTTGCTGGGAATTATTTGTAGATTCTTGGCTGGATTATATTCTGCTTCAGAGTTTTTCAAACCAGATGAATGGAAATCTGCAAAGATTTAGTAGAGGTTTTCACCAATGACCCTAGGCTTCAAGAGTTTTTTTTTTTGTTGTTGTTGTTGTTAAAATGTGAAGAATTCAGTACTTTAAGTTGCAAGGATATTCATTTTTACTTTCCTTCAGGCTCCTCTTCTCTTTCCACATTATACCTCATCTTCATGTGGATCATATTTATTTTCAAATACAGTTAAGGGATTAACCCGGGAATAAAGCAAGTCAAGCACTGATACTTCCAGGAAAATCATGTTAGTTTTGTTCTGCGACCCGAAGACTGACCTAAAAAGGGAAAGAAATAACCGCCATTCACACTGAGTTATTTTCTCAGTTGTAAAAGTTTCAGATACAGCCCCCTTCAGCTCTCAGCACATCCCTCAGACTTTATTGTTTTTTTAGTGAAACACCAGAGTACATTCTACCTATTGCCATTTGCTGTGGATATATGTATTAACACTTGATTTCTTTTTCTTTTCTTTTTTTTTTTTTTGAGACGGAGTCTCACTCTGTCGCTAAGGCTGGAGTGTAGTGGTGCAATCTCGGCTCACTGCAAGCTCCGCCTCCTGGGTTCACGCCATTCTCCTGCCTCAGCCTCCCGAGTAGCTGGGACTACAGGTGCCCGCCACCACGCCCGGCTAATTTTTTGTATTTTTAGTAGAGACGGGGTTTAACCGTGTTAGTCAGGATGGTCTCCATCTCCTGACCTCGTGATCCGCCCGTCTCGGCCTCCCAAAGTGCTGGGATTACAGGCGTGAGCCACCACCCCCGGCCCAACACTTGAATTCTTAATTAATTTTTTATGGTTTAGATTTTCAGCAGAGATGTTTTTGTGTCATCAGGAAGTTTAATAATAAACATATTTAATTCTAGATCCCCATTATTATGTACTGATCTGTTTTAATAACCTCTGTGCAATCTGATGCAAATTGTTTCAGTCTGGCAGCCTGTGTGTGGTTAGTTTATTGAGATCCAAACATCCATAGGATGATGCTTCTGGCTGGATCCTAATGCTTCTGCCATATCTTGGTTTTACTGTAATCTTAGATTTAAAAGGAATGACACATTATGTACCGAGGATGCTGACCTAGAGAGCCACAGTCAAACAAGTCACTTTCGTTTGCCACTAGTTGGCCGCTCTCCTCATCAGTCTTTTAGTTGCTTTCTTTGTCCCCCAATTCCTTGGGATTCAACTTGTATCCCAGGTCACCTCTCCCTCTTCTAATAGGAACACCCAGTGTCTGGCCTGGCAGAGCAAAGTAGGGTGACTGAGGAGAGGTATTGGGATGGTTCATCTGGGTTGAGGAGGTAGAGAAGAGGTGCCGTTCCTGGGGGAGCAGCTTAGGGCTCCCACACTCAGCATCACCACGAGGGGGACTGCAGGTTTCACCTGCTCAATGTGCCCCACACAGGAGCGGAGATTCATGTCATAGACATAAATTAACCTGAGACGGCACAAGTAGACAAGCAAATTCTGGTGTCTTAGTCAAGGATATTGAAGCTGCAGGAGAGAACCCCAGCTACACAAACCCTGCTGATGACCACGATGTGAACACACCATCCCGTTTGTGTGCAGTGGTACCCTGACTTGACCCAGCTCAGGAGTTCTCAGGGGTCGGTTCCCCGTCCTGCAGGACTCTGACCTTGGCCTGGTCCCCTCATAGTGTGTTTGGGGGTGATTAATGCGCACTGTCTCCTGTGCCCGAGGGACGTCTCGGCCGGTGAAAGCAGCAAGGGTGGGAAAGCCCCTCCAAGTGAAAGTCTTCACACTGTGCAAATATATAATAACCTTAGAATGAGTTTTACTTGAGGGAGGTGCCTTTTCCAGTTTGCACAGAGGCACATCCTGGGCCCACAGCAGCCTGTACACAGGAAAGCACAACTTGGTGTAAATATGCTATGGAGGAAATTCACCTCAAGAATGAGGTCCCAGAACTAGGAAATGGATTACCAGTGCCTTTTAAGTTCTTCCTCAATACATAGTCTTTGGAGGGGCCAGGCATGGTGGTTCATGCTTGTAATTCTAACATTTTGGGAGGCCAAGGCGGGTAGACTGCTTGAGCTCAGGAGTCTGAGATCAGTCTGGGCAACGTGGTAAAACCCCATCTGTACAAAAATTAGGTGTGGTGGTGTGTGCCTGTAGACTCAGTTTCTTGGGAGGCGAAGGCAGGAGAATTGCTTGAGAGCCCAGGAGCCAGAAGGTGAGCTGAGATTGTACCACTGCACCTCCAGCCTGGGCAACAGAGTGAGACCCTGTCTCTCTCTCTCTCTCTCTCTCTCTCTCACACACAGACACACACACACACACACACACACACACACACACAAACAAAAACCCAAAAGCCAAAACATAGTCTTTGGAGGGACATGCAGGGGCTCCATTTTCACTTTCTCCACTTGTGACCCTGAACATGCTACTTCACCTCTCTGAGCTGCAATTTCTTCGTTGTTAACATGGAGATAATTGAGGCAGTTTCGTTTGTTTCTAGGTATGAAGCTCATATGATGTGGGAGGCCCTCTGAAAAGAATTTTTAAAAATTGTTCAGGGTTTGCAGATTTTACAAGTGCATATCGCTATGCAAACATGTTGAAGAAGAGCCTCCTGGTAGAAGGAATAGTGTGTCCAAAGCTGAGGAAATTCGAAGCAGCATTACCAGTTTAGGGAAAGGAAAGTAATTCTGCATGACCTCTGAGGTAAGGAGAACACAGACGGCAGTGTTATGCAGCCATGAATCTCAGCCTTGGCTGAACATGAGAATTGCTTGGATCCCACGCCCAAAGATTTGACGTCATTGGTCTGCGACACACCTGGCCACTGGGTTTTAAAAAAAAAAAAAAAAAAAAAAAGTCTTTCCAGGGCTGAGACAGGAGGATCACTTCAGGCCAGGGGTTTTAAGACTAGCCTGAGCAACATAGTGTAGTGAGACTCCGTCTATAAAAAAATATATATATCAAAAAATTGGCTGAATGCTAGCTACTCAGGAGGCTAAGATGGCAGGATTGCTTGAGACCAGGAGGTCGAGGCTGTGGTGAGCCATGATCATGCCACTGCACTCCAGCCTGGGTGACAGAGCCAGGTCATCTCAAAAAAAAAAAGAAAGGAAAATAAAAGAAAAAAAAATCTTCCCAGGTTATCCAAGCGTCCTGCTGAGGTTAAGAATGCTGATGTGAAATGTGGTTCTCCAACTTTCATTTGCATCAGAACCACCTGGAGAATCCATCCCTAGGGTTTGTGATTCAGTAGGTCTGGAGGGTGGCCGGTAAATTGCATTCCTAACAGATTTCCAGGTGCCTAATGCTGGAGGTTGGGGACTACATTTTGAGAACAGCTTGCTTAACTGCTAGCATGTGATGTTGACTAAACCCTGACTGTGTATCCTGAAGACAGAAAAACAGGGAAAAACCTTAGAATAGGTTTAGAAAAATAATTCTCCCAAGAGTAGTAACAGGAAGTGGGAATTAATGTGTGTTAAACTCTTAGCATGGGATAGTACAGAGTCATGTGGTATGTGGAGATAGCCCATTTAACACTCTGAGTAACACACATCATCCCTCAAGCCATCCAGGCTCCTGGTCACTCCTGTCACCTCTAGGTGCAGAAGGTCAGTATATTCTCCTAACTAAAAGGCTTTGCTGAAGCAGCCATCCTTATATGCTGAGGCAGGGAGAGGGTAATTTTCTATTAATCCCATTCATATAGCTCTCCTCTCTGACCTTAGCAGCCACATTGTCAGCAGCTGCCTATGGTGGAAGCCTTGTGTAAATAAATGCTGTGTCTGCGACAGAGAACATCCAAATGTCCCTTCTGCCCTATTATTGCAGCTGCTTAAGAGAGGTTATGCTGGCAGTTAACTGGCCTTAAGGCTTCCTGACCTTTTTCTAATGCTAAACCTTCTCTCTGCCTCCCTCTGCTTCTCCCCCTACCTCCCTCTGTTTCTCCCCCCACCTCCCCATCTCAGGAAACCATCTGTACCTAGCTACCTTAATTGACCTCAGTGGACCTCACCATGGTTCTCTTCAGGTCTGTGGCATCATTTGCCATAGCCGCTGTTCTCTGTTGAGAGTTGCTATCTGTTCATTGATTGTAAGCATTTTTTTTTTCCTTTTGTGTCTTTAAGCATGGTTTTTAACAGCTGCCGTAAAATTCTTATCTGCTGATTTTGGCACCTCATCCATCTTTTTGTTGATCTCAGTTGATTAACTTTTCTCTTGATTTGCATTGTGTTTTCCTGTTTCTTATGTCTAGTGATTTTAGTTTATATCCTGAATGTTGGGAATGACCCATTCTAGAAACTGTGGATGCTATTATATTCTTTCATAAGTCTATTGGTTACTTTTTTTTTTTTTTTTTTTGGAGGCGGAGTTTCCTCTGTCTTCCAGGCTGGAGTGCAATAGCATGATCTCTGCTCACTGCAACCACCACCACCTAGGTTCAAGTGATTCTCTTGCCTCAGCCTCCCGAGTAGCTGGAATTACAGGCACGTGCCACCATGCCCGGCTAATTTTTGTATTTTAGTAGAGACGGGGTTTCGCCATGTTGGCCAGGCTGGTCTCAAACTCCTGACCTCAAGTGATCCACCTACCTTGGCCTCCCAAAGTGCTGGGATTACAGGCATGAGCCACTGTGCCTGGACTACTTTTTGTTTTAGTAGTAAGTGTTGACTGAGCTCAAACTCCAAACTCTGTCTTCCCTCAGTAGGTGGCAGCTGAAATTTCTGTTTAGTTTTTTAGCCTTACGTGGACTCTTTGGAGGCTACCCTGTGCATGCATAGTTCAGGAGTCAGCAAGAAATCTGGAAAGTTCATGTGTAGATTGGGGGCCACTATGGTGTAGAGCTCAGTCATCTTTTTCTTTTAATCTGTTTTCTGTTGCTATGACAAAATACCAGAGACTGGGTAAGTTATAAAGAACAGATGATTATTTGGCTCATGTTTCTGGAGGCTGGGAAGTCTGAGAGCCTGGCACCAGCTTCAGTGAGAGCCTTCTTGCTGCATCATAACATGGCGGAAGGGGAAGTAAGCACATGGGACACAGGCACCAGGGGCTGCACTCACAGTATAGCTACAGACTCTTGTGATAACTAAGCTGCTACCACAATAACAACATTAATTTGTTCACGAGAATTCTGCCCTCATGACCCAGTCACCTCTTACTAGGCCCCACGTTTCAACACTGTTGTCCTGGGGATTAAGTTTCCAATGCATTAACTATGGGGTACACATTCAAATCATAGCACTTACCTTTGAGCTAGGGTAGCTTCAAACTCTGTTCCCTGGTTCTTTAAGAACAGTAACACTGATGATACATACATACCAAGTTTTAGCTCCCCTTCGTGGTGTAGAATGTGTTTTTTCCTTAGGCAAAAAGCTAGATAATGAAAAACTCACTCGTTTTCATTTTCTTCTTCCAAGCGTTCAACTTTTCCTATTTTTTTTTTTTTTTTTTTTTGCTTGCATTTGTACATTCTCCAATGTCAGCAAGTAGTTTTATGTGTGTATTTGTTTGGGCCAGGCCTTACGGTTATCTGAGGGAAGGTTGGTCTGATAAGAGATACTGTGCTGTTATCAGAAGCAGAACTGACGTGTACTTTTATAGCATTTGCCAAGAATCAAACAAAACTAAATTGATGGCCACGTTTGCTGAGAGCTAGGCTCAGATTTAGTCCCTTTATTCTAGTCTGACTCTGTCATCAGTATTGAGAGCTTCTGTTCAGTTCTGAATCTTGGAGGGTCTGTAGAAGATTGCCAGCTAAAGAAACCCTCCTGGACACCCTCCTATCCCCCATCCTCCACTTCTGTGAATTACTCTATCCTATTACCCAGTGTTCTGGTCTTCATAGCATTTGTCACTTTATGACATTCTGTGTGTTCATTTACTTGAAAAAAAAATCATCTCGGGCTGGGTGCGGTGGCTCACATTTATAATCCCAGCACTTTGCGAGGCCGAGGCGGGCAGATCACAAGATCAAGAGATCGAGACCATCCTGGCTAACACGGTGAAACCCCATCTCTACTAAAAATACAAAAAATAGCCAGGAGTGGTGGTGCACGCCTCTGTAGTCCCAACTACTCGGGAGGCTGAGGCAGGAGAATTGCTTGAACTCGGAAGGCAGAGGTTGCAGTGAGCTGAGATCATACCATAGTACTCCAGCCTGGTGACACAGCAAGACTCCATCTCAAAAAAAAACAAAAAAACAAAAAAACAAAACTCTTTCTTTAGAACCTAAACCCATAAAGACAAGGACCTTATCTGTCTTGCTTCTCATTTTATTCTCTGTACCTCTAAATCTTTGCACATAGTAGGCTCTTGGTTTTTATTAACTAAATTGGTTCATGCTTCATCTGACTATCCCACTGAGTTGCAGGACTTTTATCCATACCTGGGAAGGCTGGAATTGGTTGAGTATCCCAGCATTTGTGACATTTTAATTTATACTGTAACTGTATTAACAACTGCCTTTGCCAGATATTTACAACACACACACATGCACTGTAACTCAAGAAATCCACAGAAGCTCTCCCTTCAGTTCAGCAAATTTCAATGGAATACTTATTCTGGGTAAGCTATGAAGCTCATCCCTGTATATCGTGTAAGATCTGGGGTTCCACTGGTGGTAGGAAATACACATAAGACAGGGTTGTTCTGGTATTGAAAAATCTATTTAGGAAAACGTATCTGAAAATAGGTGAGTGAGAACTTTGACCTTGTTTTTAAACTCTGTTTTTCACCCCGTTATGAGGAAGGTGATATAGTGAGAAGGGTGGTTTCCAGGAAAAAAAAAAAAATTCAGCTGGCAAATGGATAAATTTAAGTATATTCGAGGGCTTCAGTAATATAATGCAGACTGTGATCTACTTAGGAATTAAAATCTACTAAAGAGTTCTGTCAATAATTTATCAACTACTTTAAGTTGGAAGACATTCATAAGCATGTTAACTTTTTTTTTTAACATTGCAAATTTAAAGTATAAGCATTTCCACAACCCTGGATCTCCCAGGCCCCCTGTCCCATAGGCAGACCCCACCTATTAACAGTTACAATGGACACACAGCTGTGCACGCATCTGTTTGTGTGTGCGTACCCTCTTCCTTTTTGAAAAACATAGACACATGCTGTGCATACTTATACTGCTGTATACAATGGACACACAGCTGTGCACACATCTGTTTGTGTGTGCATACCCTCTTCCTTTTTGAAAAACGTAGACACATGCTGTACATACTTATACTTCTGTACATAAATACATTTATTAGCCCATGTAGGTGTGTTGTGCTTTTTAAAATGACTGTATAGTATTTCATTACACTGATACATTGTAATGTATTTAACTAGTCCCCTATGGAAAAACGTTTTATACTGAATACATAATATTTTGAGACTAGATAAACATCTGTCAAAGAAGTAGGAATGAAAATTACTTTCACAGTGTTTTTAGTTATCTTGAAAACCTGAGACATCTTCAAATGCCAGGACATCTCTCATGCTGTCATTCATGAAGGTAAGTATATAAGTAAAAAAACAGAATGAATGAAATACAGGACCACAGACTATTGACAGTTACTTCAACTGTGGAATCCTTTTATTGTTTATTTAGTTCCTTTAGGCAGTTGAATTTCGTTTTGTGTGCACAGCAGTCATGTTGACTTATGCTGCAAAATAGTTTTAAATAACCTCTTATACAGAGGAAAACTTTTGTGGTGCTGGAATGGAGCTTAGAATTTTCTATTATGGCATTTTTAGGCCATTTAAGGTTAACCCACTAAGTAATGCAGCACAGACAGTGTCGTTGAAGTGGAAACTTGGGTTAGCCGTGTTTCCGACTCTTCTGAATTACATCCTTTTTACCTGTCATTATTAGCTCAGCATAATGTAGCACAAATTGATTTTCCTAATTTGATAGGTTAAGTTCTATAATAATTAGGGATAGCAGTATAGGCTGATTTGCTACAAAATGTGTTTTGCAATGCTGATTGGCCCACCCACATGATTGGCAAATGGAGGAACTATGTCTCTACAAAGTGGAGGTTTCATTGTTTCAAACAGTTTCCCCCGTATGTTAGTGCTTTATTTTACCAAGCAACTGGAACTGCATGAAAATAAAACTAATATAGCTGAACTTACGAGGTGTGGAGGAATACGCTATCATTTATGATGCTTTATGTTGGGGTGGGAGAGATTTGGGGAGAGAATTCTTTTTGATCTTTGTGCATTTTGTTCTTCCCTCCATAACTTCATAGCCTCAGCCCTCCCCTACACCTTCAAGCTACTGTTAACTGTTTTTAAAGGTGGAGACCCAGCTTAACTCTATTTTTCAAAAAGTAAATTAGGTTTTCTGTGGCTTTGCAACTGTGCTCATGTCTTTATTAGCATTGCTATTGCTTGTGTTAATGCTGTCCTAACAATATTGTGTAGGCTTGCCCCAACCCTGTCTTTCTCTTGGGCCTGGTTATTATTCGTGTACACTTTTGCCCAATGTGTCGTTTTTCAGGAAAACTCATATGTCATTGGAGCAGAGGTGTTTCTGTTCTATAGATATAGACAGTGTTGAGTTGCTCAAACAACTGGACAAGTGTTACTTAGAATGTGATGTTGAATAGAGTCAGATATCAGACTGTTTCTTATTACTTGCTACTTTCCATTAGAATGGAAAATGTGAGAACTCGTGTTCAACTTATTTGATGAAATATAGGATAGAATCTTTCTCTTAAATATTAATAATATATTTGAATCAAAGGGTAGAAGTGCCTTTTTTTTTTTTTTTCTGGGAAAAAAGCCATCTCTCCTGGGATCTCCTTTACTGCCTTTTCGGGTATAGATAGATGTTCAGACTTTAAAACGATTTGTTAATTCTGCATGATAACACCATGTGCCGCCTCAAACCACATTGTCAGTATCGACCCACTCATTTCTCACTTTTTATTAAATTTGTTGATTGGGTATGAAACACGAGTATCCTTGAAGTATTCCTGCTAATACATTTTTCCTGTAATTCATGCCAAAACCGATGAATTTTTTTTTTTAAAGTCAGAAAATACTTCTGGAAATGGCTTACCAAATTCTCTGTTAGTGACTGTGTAGGTCTCTGCCAGGGCGCTTGTATACTTCTGAAATCACTCATTGGCTTCATCTTTACTAGACTCAGCCCCTTGAGTGCAGAGACTCTTTCTTTTTGGACAGTATCATACATTCCCAGAAGGAACTAAATACATGTTTATCAAAAGAAATGTTGACGCCAGGCACGGTGGTTCAGGCCTGTAATCCCAGCACTCTGGGGGGTCAAGATGGGCGGATCACCGGAAGTCAGGAGTTTGAGACCAGACTGACCAAAATGGAGAAACCCCATCTCTACTAAAAAAAATACAAAATTAGCCAGGCATGGTGGCACACACCTGTAAACCCAGCTACTCGGGAGGCTGAGGCAGGAGAATCGTTTGAACCCAGGAGGCGGAGGTTGCAGTGAGCTGAGACGGTGCCATTGCACTCCAGCCTGGGCATCAAGAGTGAAACTCCGTCTCAAAAACAACAACAACAACAAAAAATGTTGACTAGATTCTAGCATTCAGATCCTAGCCCACAAAAGAGCATTCCAATTTCTAGGCACAGAGACCATTCAAAATGTATCCATTATGTTATAATGAGTTTTTTTCTAGGGTCTGCATGTCAGAGATCTTAAAATAAGGGGTGTGTGTGTGTGTGTGTGCACGCGCACGCGCGCGCACGGATTTTTCATATTCTGTATAAGGTTCTTTTCAGAGTCTATGAAAAGCACTGGGTGAAGCCAGCATTTAACCTATCCCTGTTGCTCTTCCTCTGTTCTATTTGTCACCCACCTTTCCAGCCCAACCCTGTACCAATCTGTGAGTCTGTGCCTGACATTTTTAGTGCTTGACACTCCTTACATGGATTTGTAACCTTGGCTGGGCTTGTTCACCTGAATCTGATTTTCTGTTTCTGGTTTGATTTGTGGTTGCTCCCTGGAACCAAATCTCTCTGCTTCTGATGTTAGTGCAGCAACCTAGTCTTTACTTCCTATTTTTGTCCTTTTTTTTTTTTTTTTTTTTTTTTTTTTTTTGCTAGGCTTCAGTGTTTTCACCTTGGATATGTCTGACCCCAAAGGGCCCTGCTCTTGCTAATCCGTAAGAATTGCCCAAACTTAGTTCTTAACAGATTCTTATAATAAAGTTTAACAGCATCCACAAATTATTGGCTTTCTAAATTTCTAATTCCTTTGGGATCCAAAAATAGGATGGCATGTGTCATAAAAAAAAAAAGGTAGCATTTACTTATTTATAACTTTGCTGTCTTTTTTCAGGCCACATTTAATGCTGGATGACTGAGTGTGGCATGGTCGTCCAAGAAGTGTTTGTTCGAGTGAGTGATTCTGCGATTCTGGGATGATTCAGTTTGTTTGTCGTTGACATGTTCATTTCATCCAAGACTGAAAAATAGCCCATAAAAGAGCATTCAGATTTCCCTTATGCTTCACTTTAAGGGCAGCAGATTCACTTTGGCCTGCCAGGTTGGAAGATGATAATAAGCATTGCCGAAGTTGAATGTCACTGACATATAAAGACTTGTCAAAGGATAGCTCAAGTATACCTAGAACATGATCAAATATTAGAGACAAGGAAACTCAGAGAACATTTTCCAGTCAGCTCCATTTAATAGACAAGGATGTGAAGGTGTAGACTGATGAAGGAAGTTGCTCAGGATTCAACCCACAGCTGAGTGATAAGGACCTGGGACCAAGTCAGTCTTTCAGTCACACAATGGTGTATAGCCAGTTGCTTTTCACTGCCTTTCTTTATGCAGTGAAGAAGGGACCTCACTTTACAATCAACAAGAGGACAAAGAGCAGAGCACTATGTTTTTAAAGAAATTGCAATTGCCTTACTCAGTTTCATTGGCTCATAAGGGATCCTGCCTTCTACCCAAGACTGGGTAGTCCCTGAGCCCACATGTCCATGGGCAGGGCTCAGGGGGACGTCAAGGGCTTTCTCTTGCTCTGGCAAAGTTCACCTCTTTGTTGGCCTCCATATCACCATGGGGTGGAGTGGAGAGAGGGCCCAGGGGCTCCAGAAAGAGTCTCACCCTCCTTTTTCCGTCCCCTTGGCACCAGCACTCACAGCCTGATCTCCCCCTGATGTCCGCCTGGAGACACCAGGATCGATCCTCATCTACCTGGGTCTGCATAGACTGCCAAGACTCCTGCCCCAAAAACTTAACAAGCACAGATATTTTGTGTTCGCTGCTATGCCCCTAGGGCCTAGGTCAGTTCCTGGTATGTAGCAGATACTCAGTCAGTATTTGGTGAATGAATGAACGAGGACCTGGCTGAGGATAGAATCTTCTTGGAATCACTGAGTGTCATGCATGTAACAGGCAGGCTAGGACCTACAAGAACATCATAGACCTGGACTGTACTTCCCACGTCGACTTCGAACAGTATGTCAACTTTGGGGAATCATTTCTGCTGTCCTCATTGATAAAATGAGAGTTAGATGATATGATCTGTAGAGTCTGTTTCAGCTTTAAATTTGTGGTTCTGCGCTCTTCAGGCATCAACAGAATGTGACTTGGAACAGCTTTGTCAGCACCAGAAGTAGCAGTGTTTATTCCTCAGGTCCTGCCTGTCAGCCACGTGGCCTGCCCACGTAAAGGCTGGCACCTCCGCCGTGGCCTCTCCCCGCATCTCCCACGTGCAGTTGGCCCGATCTCTGTCCGTTGGAATTAGCTTGAGTTGGTTATAATAGAAACATCCCAAACTGTAGAGCTATAAACCAAATAGAAGTCTTGGAAAAAAAGCAGAGGCTTATTTTTCATTTACAGAGAAGTCTAAAAGGTAGGAAAGCCGTGCTTGCTGTGGGGGCACCCACTGTCATCACACCCTCCTCCCTCACTGCTCCGTGACACACAGGCCATTATCTTTACTTTCTTTTTATTTTTCTTTTGAGACGGAGTTTCGCTCTTGTTGCCCAGGCTGGAGTACAATGGCGCGATCTTGGCTGGGATGTAGCTGGGATTACAGCCATGCGCCACCAGGCCCAGCTAATTTTCTATTTTTAGTAGAGACAGGGTTTCACCAAGTTAGTCATGGCTGGTCTCGAACTCCTGTCCTCAGGTTATCCACCTGCCTCGGCCTTCCAAAGTGCTGGGATTACAGGCGTGAGCCACCGCGCCCGGCCCGTCTTTACTTTCTAAACAGGAGAAGGAAGAGGCTGTGTCTCCACTCCCCCAACTGAAGAAGGCTTTCCAGAAAATCAAGTCATGCACGCTTTTGTGTTCATCTCATCGGCCCAAAATAGAGACGATGGCCGCAGCTGAGTCGAAAGGAGGCCAGGGAATATAATCGTTTGGTGGAATGTTAGTGTGCCCCGCTGAAAATCAGTTGGTATAAAAACGGGCTTGTCCTATTGATTTCTTTGTGCTTTCTTTATTTCGCTGTGGTTTGAAGGGTTTAGAAATGAATTGGGTTCCACCTCAAGAGTTCTTGGAGTCATGTGAGTGGATGAGGCTGAAATGACCCATTTGTTCCTTGTCTGAGTGCAAAGCTTGCGTGCAAGGCTATGTGAACCTTATCAGATAAGGTTCAAATAAGGTTAAAATCTATCCCACACAAAACCACCCTCCCCTAAGATGAGGCAAAACGATAGGGAGGGTGGTTTTGTGTGGGATAGATTTTAAATGCTGATTAAACACATTTCACCACGAAATCTTCACTTTTGAAGCTTTTTTTTTTTTTTTTTGTCAGTTTGAGCAATTTTTATGTTTCTGGACATTTAAACCAAAAATCTCTTCGTTTTCATTTCCAGTATTTGTCATTTGTGCCTTTGTTTTTTCTTGATTAGTTTTCCCAGGGGCTCGTCTATTTTATGTCTTTTTGAAGAACCTCTATTAATTTTCATTAATTCCCTCTATTGCTTATATCTTTTGTATTTATATGAAAACATACATATACGTATGTATAAATACCTTTTATACATACATATATTTCTTATTTTTTATGCTCTTTGGTTTGTTTGCTGTGGTTTTTTTTTTTTTTTTTTTTTTTTTGAGATAGAGTCTCGCCCTGTCGCCCAGGCTGGAGTGCAGTGGTGCGATCTTGGCTCACTGCGAGCTCTGCCTCTCGGGTTCACGCCATTCTCCTGCCTCAGCCTCCCAAGTAGCTGGGACTACAGTTGCCTGCCACCACGCGCAGCTAATTTTTTGTATTTTTAGTAGAGGTGGGGTTTCACCATGTTAGCCAGGATGGTCTCAATCTCCTGACCTTGTGATCCGCCCGCCTCGGCTTCCCAAAGTGCTGGGATTACAGGCGTGAGCCACCGCGCCCAGCCTGTTTGCTGTGTTTTAAAAAAATTGTTTTGTGTTTTGAGGGATACATGAGTATAGATTGCATGGTCAGGTGGATTTTTTAAAGAGTAACGTAAGAGCAAGATATTCGAAGTGTGAGTAACGGTATTTGTAATAGGGTTCTCTAGAGGCACAGGACTAATAGGATAGATGTATATATGAAAGGAAGTTTATTAGGGAGTATCAACTCACATGATCTCAAGGTGAAGTCCACAAAACGCCATCTGCAAGCTGAGGAGCAAGGAGGCCAGTCCCAGTCCCAAAACCTCCAAAGTAGGGAAGCTGACAGTACAGCCTTCACTCTGTGGCCAAAGGCTGAGAGCCCCTGGCAAACCACTGGTGTGGATCCAAGAGTCCAAAAGCTGAAGAACTTGGAGTCTGATGTTCAAGTTCAGGAGGCCTCCAGCATGGGAAAAGGATGGAGGCCAGAAGAATCAGCAAATATCACTCAATATTAACCATCACAGCACTTCACTTAGGAAGTATTTTGAGGCATCATCTACGTTTATAGCATATTAAGCACCGAAGGACCAAAACGTGTCATGAAATGCCCACGTCCCAGGGTCCCTGATCTATAGAAGGAGGTGGGGGCAAAACATGAACCGCTAGAATAGAGTGGAGAAAACAAAAAAGAGAATGAATGAACATCGAGAAGGCAGAGGTGGATCGTTTGCAAGAAAGGTTGGACGATCACAGAGGACAGAAAAGTAAATGTGAGGACAGAAAGAATGAGGGAGCTGGAAGCATTGGGGCAGGAGCGAGGTATCCTATCAGAAACTGTTTTTGTCACTGGCCTGTCAGTCCTTCATGTCAGCTAGATGTTCTCAACTACCCAAATCCACTGTAGATAAAATTCCCCAAGACGTGACAGTTAACTCACATTTTCTCTGTTATCGGGGCGGCGTTTGTTGCGTGGCTGCAAACCTGTTCTACACCACCGCTTTGCCACCTTCACTTCCTGCCAATTTCTCATTTCCACTTCAGCTGCTGGAGCATTCTGTCTCCTGCCCTTCCTTTTCCCTTCTTCCTAGTGGACTCTTCATTTACCTCTGCCTGGCTTCTGATCTGCCTCTTGTCCCAGCTCCCCATTTCCATATCTTCTGGCCCCAGCTCATCCTGTCCCCGCTGACCTGATTTCTCACCTTATTCCCTGTCAATTCCTTCTCAGCTGTAGCAGGTATGCCTCAGTCTCCCCAAGGCAGGCTGCCTTGTGGCTTGGCAGAACAAAAGGCAGGTGGGGAGGAGGCTGGATTTAGAAACAAGTGTTGTGTCTCCTCGTGGTGATGAGCAGGCTTGCAGGAGCCCTTCCCAGATGACCTCGGTCCAGATGGAGATGGCACGGGAGGGTGCAGGAAGAAAACCGCAGTTTCAAACAGCTTCTGCAGGCACAGCAAGCAGGGAGAATGAACAGTGTTAGCTGCTTAGGGACGGGGATGGCATAAAGTTGGCTTGTATTAAGAGTGGCCTGATCTGCTGCGGTCTTTTTTCCCCAAAGCGTACCATACCCCTGAACTAAGTTAGAATGATATCATATAGAGAGAGTTTCTAACCGTTTCCCCTTGCCTCCCCTTTGACAATATTATGACAGGTATGCAGAAAGATTAATGTATAAGATGTTGATGGGTACATCATTTAAAATAGTGAAACACTGGAAACAAATGTCCATTGGAGAAGATGAAAGGAATGATGGTACAATTAGTGGTTTCTGACACAACTAATAAAGAAAGTGAGGTGGACCTATAAGTAGATGCATAAAAAGATCTCTGAGACATGCTTTATCGAAGACATCAGGTCACAGAACAGTGGAGAGAATATGAACCCATTATGTCAAAAAGAAACAGTATCTCGGCCGGGTGTGGTGGCTCATGCCCGTAATCCCAGCACTTTGGGAGGCCGAGGCAGGCAGATCACCTTAGGCTGGGAGTTCAAGACCAGCCTGACCAATATGGAGAAACCCCGTCTCTACTAAAAATACAAAATTAGCCAGCCGTGGTGGCGCATGCCTGTAATCCCAGCTACTCGGGAGGCTGAGGAAGCAGAATCGCTTGAACCCAGGAGGTGGAGGTTGCAGTGAGCTGAGATCGTGCCATTGCACTCCAGCCTGGGCAACAAGAGCGAAACTCCGTCTCAAAAAAACAGAAAAAAGAAACCGTGGCTCTATGTCCAGATACGTCTGTATATGTATATAGATATATATAGAAAGGACAGGAAGGGGAGTCTTTAGGATTTCTTTAGGGGACAGGTGTTCAGCAGTAGAAGACCACCTTGAACACTGGGTGGGTAAAAGAAATCTACTCAGCATTGTTCTTTCATATTTCACCTCGAGCTTTATAAACTCTGCCAGAGGAAGATCTCTGGGGCCAGGAGTTCAAGACCAACCTGGGCAACATAGTGAGACCCCCCCATCTCTAAAGATAAAAATAAATAAATAAACAAACAAGATAAACCCTACAATGGACCTTTGCAAAGAGAAATTAGTCCTTTGTTGTGTAAGTTGCAAATATTTTCTTCCAGTCTATCATTTGTCATTTATTATCATGCCCTTTATCCTGTAGCAATGTAAGAAAATTGTGTCAGGAAGTCTTTCTTTTTTTCATTGCAATTTCTAAATTTGGAGTCCTGCTTGGGAAGTCCTCTCTCACCATAAGATTCGTCATTATCTTCATTTTCCTCCCCTGATTTTTTTTCGGCATTTTATTTTTTTACAACTAATTTAATTCATTTCATACTTTTTTTCTGGGCGGGTGGTCAGGGTAATGGAACACATTCAAATGGATATCCAGTTGCCCCAAAACTATTTATTGAATAATCAATGGATCCAAGTTTGTTTGTTCCCAATTCTCATACTTGTTTGGACTGCCTGTTAAAATTTGTCTAAATTTGAGTGTCTGTCTACAGAAACCCAATTAAGTGAGCCATTAATGTTGAAGATTGGAGAAACACTTGTGTGATGAAGCATCTAGCAGAGCCCTGGCACTAAATGGAAGATGCTATTGTAACACAGAAACAAAAAGAACAGAGAGAGTGTGGATATAAGGCTTTGAAATGCGTTGGGCAGGGTGTCTGGATAAAAAAGTCATGCTTGTGGTCGAGCTCCAGGTGAGGCCCTGGATTGCAAAAGGCAGAACAACACAAAACCCTCAGGCTGCTTTAAGAAAAGTAAGCTTCTTTTTTGTTTGTTTGTTTGTTTGTTGTTTGTAGAGACGGAGTTTCACTCTTGTTGCCCGGGCTGGACTGCAATGGCACGATCTTGGCTTACCGCAACCTGCACCTCCCAGGTTCAAGTGATTCTCCTGCCTCAGCTGCCTGACTAGCTGGGATTACAGGCATGTGCCACCACATGTGGCCAATTGTGTATTTTTAGTAGAGACGGAGTTTCTCCATGTTGGTCAGGCTGGTCTCGAACTCCTGACCTCGGGTGATCCGCCTGCCTTGACCTCCCAAAGTGCCTGGATTATAGGTGTGAGCCACCGCGCCTGGCCTAAAAAGTGAGCTTCTTATAAGGACTCAGCAGTAGGCATGCTTAGTGAAGCTAATGATAGCCAGTATCCCTGCAATGGGAGATAAACCACCACTGGGAGCCAAGACTTCTCCATAGCTGAGGGGCCACATCTCCTATGTTCTTCTGTCTTTCTGTCCTCACCACCTGTATTCCTGTAGATTTTTCTGCAGATGGTGCATTGAAGCCACTGACCCTTACAGGTCTAGCCCCACTAACTGTCCTCTCCTGTTTTAAAATCCCAGGGGGATCTAGTAAACCGTAGTTCTTCACCTGTTCAATCAACTCTGGCTGCAGGGATGGGAGTTGTCACATTGTCTATAGGGTGGCTGCTTCCAGAGGTTTTACGGCAGATGAATCTCAAGTCTGTTGAGCATGGCAGATAAATACCCTTCTTCTCTGCTTCCCTACAGGTAGGCTGAGAGCAATAATTTTCTACTATTTTTTAGAAGCAGTATGACTATATGTAGGAAAATATCGGAAGTTGGCCCTAGGCAATTGTGAAATTAGGGAAGTTTATTTTTACATTCCTGTCCTCACTATCTTTCCCCATAGAAATTTTTATTTGGAAGGCACTTTGGGGATTGCCTGCATTTCTAAACTTGTGAAAGGCTGTTAGAACATACGGGTTATGAAAGTGACTTCTGAGGTCAGACTGGGTTCCTAATCTGCTTCTCTAAGCTTTGTGACCTTGGGCAAGTTTTGTAAGCTTGCTAAAACCTCAATTTCCCCATCAATAATATGATGTTATTAATAGTCCTGACCTCGGGGGTTGTTGTGAAAGTTAAATGAATGTCGAGCTTTAACAATCTGATGCTTAGTGAAAGCTTAATGTTTGTTTTGGTGCTTTCTAATGAATAAAGACCCTAATCATGATAATGCATTCTTGTTGCTCTTTCCATATATCCCTGTCCTTTCCCACATTTTGAGATTTACTTTCTGTAGTTTGTATTCTGAAAATAATATGTCATTAGAAGTATAATGAATATGCTTTTTTCAAGCAAAATTTCTCTCTTCCCACCTCTTGCCACATTTTAGATATATATAAATTGCCTCAGCACTTTAAACCTCAATGACATGTTGCTAATTAGTGCAAAGCCATTAATCATCATACAGACCTCTGTTCCATTCCCTGGCAATCCACTTTCTTCCCCTTCTCCTGGGTGCTTGTTCATCTGCAAGGATCTGGTTAAATCCTTCCTGCTTAAGCCAAAGTGGCTGATGAGGTCTGTTTTAGTTCATTTTCTGTTGCTTTAACTGAATACCACAGACTGGGTATTTTATAAAGAATAAACAGGGTAATTTATAAAGAATAGAGGTTGATTTAGCTCATGGTTCTGGAGGCTGGGAAGTCTTAAGAGCATGGAACTAGCATCTGGTGAGGCCCTTCATGCTGTGTTACATGCAAGAGAGTAAGAGTGTGCATGTCAGCTCAAGTCTCTCTTCCTCATCTTACAAAGCCACCAGTCCTATCATGGGAGCCCCATCCTGATGACCTTACCTAGTCCTAATTATCTCCCAAAGGCCCCATCTCCAATCAACATAATGAATTTGGGAATTAAGTTTCCAGCCCATGAAAGTTGGAGAAGAAAAAGATGGCTTTCCCATGCAGCTGTCCTGGAGAGGTTTTTCTAATATGGTAGAATAGCTTGGAGCTAGATGTTTTTTATAGGAAATGACTGGTGACCATGTTTTCTATAACAGGATACCCTAACCACCACAAACTTTATTGCTTCGTTTGCCCATGTTACTTATTTATTTATATCCTGCCCCATTCCAAAGGGGACTTGCAGATTTAGTTAGCAGGTATCACTAGGTGTTGCTAAAGAGTCTGATTTGGGACAAGATCTGCTTTTGGGGACTTGGATCACTAATAAACTAGACCACCTCAGCCACTATTAGTGGCTTGAGGATTGGCTGCCACTAATCCTGCTCATCCCCTTACCACTGATACTCCTTGTGCAAGGAACCCAGTAGGTTCTTGCATATGTATATTTTGAGATGCCAGCATTTACTCACACTTGTAAGGAAGAACAGGACTAAGTCTTATGCCAAGTCTGTAGTAAGCCTTTGGCTATGTATTAGTCCGTAGTGTGTGGGCACAGAAATCCTATGAATGGAAAGTTCCAACCAAGTCTGCTATTCTGAAAACACCCAGGTCAGCCAAATATGTGAACTGTGTATATAGCAACCCTATCTCCTTCCCTTTCTTTACCTACCCTGCCCTCTGTTAGTCATGTGGACTCTAAAATCCTCCAACCACACCTCTACTGACTATCACCTCAGTTACCTGGGATGGATGATTAAGAAAGTCTGCAGATTACTGGCTGGAGTTATGACCACATTGGCTTGGATCTTGCAGGTGTGCAAAGATTCTTTTCTGTCTCTTAAGCATGAGGTCAGACTAAATCAACCTTCTCAGGCCCTTTTCAAAAACGTTTAAGTCCACAGCCTTATCTTGGCATTTTGGGTTTTACCTTGGAAATAGCAAAAGGGGGCAAATTAGGATGAACTAAAGAAAAAGAACTCCCAGGGTAGGAAGCTGTTATAGGTTTGTGGGTCAAATTGTATCTCCCTCAAAAGATGTTGAGGACCTAACCCCCCAGTATCTATGGATGTGAGCTTATTTGGAAACAAAGTCTGTACAGATGACTAAATTAAGATGAGGCCATTATTCCAGTGGGCTTTTGTATTAGTATATTTTCATGCTGCTTATAAAGACATACCTGAGACTGGATAATTTTAAAGAAAAAGAGGTTTAGTGGCTGGGGAGGCATCACAACCATGGTGGATGGTGAAAGGCACATCTTACATGGTGGCAGGCAAGAGAGAATGAGAGCCAAGTGAAAGGGGGAAACCCCTTATAAACCATCAGATCTTGTGAGACTTACGACCACAAGAACAGTATAGGGAAAACTGCCCCCGTGATTCAGTTCTCTCCCACGGGGTCCCTCCCACAGTGAATGGGAATTATGGGAGCTACAATTCAAGATGAGATTTGGGTGGGGACACAGCCAAACCATATCAGCTTTAATCCAATATGACTGTGGATCCTTAAAAAATGGGATATTTGGACATAGAGACAGACATGTGCTGTGAGAAGATGACGTGACATCATAAGGAGAATGCCGTTGACGAGCCAAGGAATGCTTGCAGCCACCACAAGCTAGGCAAGAGGCCTGGGACAGATTCTCCCTCGCAGCCTTTGGAAGAACCAACCCTGCTGACACCTTGAATATAGACTTCTGGGCTGCAAAACTGTGTGGCAATAATTTCTGTTATTTAAGACACCTAGCGTGTGGTACTTCATTATGGCAGCCATAGGGAGCTAATACAGGAGCCTTTCATAAGTCCTAGATCTGCCCCTCTTTTTCCTGGCATGAACCCATTTCTCCATCAGTCAGTGCAAAAAGCCATATTGTCATCATCACTTATGATTTCGAGGTTGCTTTACTGCCCACATTTTGGGTTGGCACCGGGGCCAAGATTGTTTCCTGACTCTTCTGTTGTTCTCTCTTAATACTTCCTGAGATGTCTCATTGTTGTTCTTGTTGAGTCATATCTGCCATCTTTTGCTGTTCTACAAATGTACCCAGGACTTGTTTGGAGCAGGTATAATACACACAGATGCAAAAACGATTGCCAGGAAGGAAGAGTGTTTTATTACATTCGCAGTCGCCAAGAAACAGTAAGCACATGAGCTCATGCAGGGCCACACGGGAAAGCACTGAAGCCAGATGAGCAGACACGGAGAGAGGGAGCTGCACGCAGGAGCCTCGATTGCAGTTAACACCGAAAGGAGTGGGCAAAGCAAAGTCAACACGTGGCACAAGTTCACTATCACGCTTAAATCTCCTGTGTAGTTCATGAAAAAAAAAATTTACTATCAGGCAGGCTCTGGGCTATAAGGGTGGTCCCCAGTTGTACCTGGCTCCATGGAGATTAGGGCAGAAGAATTGCATAGCAGAAAAGCAGACTCCTGGAGGGCTGGACTCTAAGTAGTTGGCTGGCATATCAAAGGCATGCCCACAAGTGAGTTACTTGTTACCTCTAGGAGTTAATTAATCCTGGGAGGGGCAGTTTCTTGAGTCCACAGACTCCAAATGCCACAGCATCAAGAATATAGAAAGTAGGAACATATAATTAATATATTGACATTATCCAGCTGTTCAGTTTTATATAGTTATTCTTCCCTCCCCACTTCAATTTACACTTTAAAGAATTCCTTATAAGGTCAGCAAGGCTCCTGACAATAGCATTTGTGATATAACGTGTTGTCGCTTGTCAGATAACTATCTGAAAAATCCAGGCTTGTTATATAGCACCCTCTATCCATGGATTTTGGCTGTTCCATTTCTTGGTATTTCCTCTTTCTTCAAAAGCTGTGACCTTCAGAGGAAAGCAAAGTTGGAATGTTGTCGGTAGCCTAAGTTTTATCTCCAGCATTTCCAGTGCTGGACAACATGGTGAAACTCTTATCTCTACAATATCTACAGATATATCTATTAGATATATCAGGGTTTTGTCTGGCCCTCTCATTTGTCCTCATATAGGTTGGATATCTTTTTTATTTTCCTGCTTATTTTCCATGTCCCAGTCCTCTGGTTGTAGCCTCTGGTTTTCTTCAAGGAGCTGTCCCTTCCCCACTCTTGACCCATGTGGTGTAAGTGGGACTAACTTCACCCTTTGATTCAGGGAAGGGATGTGACTTGGGTCTAGTCAAAATCATTGATTCAGGCAGAGCAGGTGAATCAAATTGGACCAATCAGTATATTGTGTTTTTTTTTTTTTTTTTTTTTGAGGCAAGGTCTTGCTCTGTCGTTCTTGGTGCAGTGGCGTGATCTCAACTCACTGCAACCTCCACCTCCCAGGTTCAAGTGATTCTTGTGCCTCAGCCTCTTAAGTATCTGGGACTACAGGTACTCACCACCATGCCCAGTTAACTTTTGTGTTTTTATAGAGATTGAATTTTGCCATGTTGGCCAGGCTGGTCTCGAACTCCTGGGCTCAAATGATCTGCCCACCTCGCCCTCCCAAAGTGTTGGGGTTACAGGCCTGAGCCACTACATCTGGCTAATTTTTGTATTTTTGTAGAGGTGGAGTTTTGCCATGTTGGCCGGGGTAGTCTCAAACTCCTGAGCTCAAGCGATCTGCCTACCTCGGCCTCCCAAAGTGTTGGAGTTACAGGTGTGAGCCGCCATGTGCCTGGCCATGGTATATTGTTTTTCTATTCCTGCTGTGATAAATTATCACCAACTTAGTGACTTTAAAACAACACAGATTTATCATCTTACAGTTCTGGAGGTCAGAAGTCTGGCACAGGTGTCACTGGGCTAAAATCAAGATGGCAGCAGGATGGTGCTGCTCTCTGGAGGCTCTAGGGGAGAATTAGCTTCCCCTGATTTCTCAGGCTTCTCTAGAGGTGGCCCACATTCTTTGCCTTGTGGCCCCTTCCTCCGTGTTCAGAGCCAGTAGCACTGGGTTGCGCTCTCCTCATACCACATCGCTCTGATCCTTCTGTGGTCATATCTCCCTCTGAATTCCTCTTCTGCCTCCTCTTCCACTGTTTTTTTTTTTTTTTTTGAGATGGAATCTTGCTGTGTCACCCAAGCTGGAGTGCAGTGTCGCGATCTCGGCTCACTGCAACCTCCACCTCCTGGGTTCAAGCAATTCTTCTGCCTCAGCCTCCCGAATAGCTGGCACTACAGTGCCCACTACCGTGCCTGGCTAGTTTTTGTATTTTCAGTAGAGACAGGGTTTTGCCATATTGGCCAGGCTGGTCTCGAGCTCCTGGTCCCAAGTGATCCACTCGCCTCGGCTTCCCAAAGCGCTGGGATTACAGTAGTGAGCCACTGTGGCTTGCCTTCCTCTTCCACTGTTAAGGACCCATGGGTGACACTGGACCCACCAGGATAATCCAGCAGACTTCTTATCTCAGGGTCTATCTGAGCCATCTGCAAAGTCTCTTTTGCCGTGTAAGATAACATATTCAGAGGTTCTGGGAATTAGGATGTGGACTTTTAGGAGGTGGGGCATTATTTTGTTCACTACAGTCAGTGGGACTGTACACTACAGTCTGGGACCTTGGCTGGGTCCGTTGGGATTCCTGAGCAGATGGGCTTTCAACCTGAAGCTGCCGCCAGCCACTTTGGATCTGTGAGGGGAGAGTCTGCCAAAGAATGGAGTCAACCTTAAGGAAAACAGACCTGAGACACAAGGGGAGCAAGACCATGTCTCGGTGTTGTCCTTAGGGCCACTGAGGCCAACTCTACCCTCACTCCTTTTAGTCATTGAGTCAATCGACTGCCACCATCATTACATGTGTCCTCCTTCTGAGGATGGAAATGCAGGTGCAACATAAATAAATTCCTCCTTCATTGTCCTTTGGAGCATAGGGTGCAGCCTTTTATCAAAAACATCTGCATTGATGACCGACAGGCAGAGTGTCATGGTGGCACATTGTTCCAGTACTGGAAATTCTGTTTCTTCCTTTCTCGTGGATCATAATCTTCCAGGTTCTTATCAGGTCTTTCGTCTCTGAAATAATGGGGTTGGATGTACAGTGTTCTTGGTATCTACATATGAAGGTTCAGTAAACTTGCACGGGATGGCTGAGCTGGTAGAATCCTTTTTAAGATGATTGGGGGCCAGGTGCAGTGGCTCAGGCCCATAATCCCAGTACTTTGGCAGGCTGAGGTGGCAGGATCACTTGAAGCCAGGAGTTCAAGACCAGCCTGGACAACATAGTGAGATCCTGTCTCTATAAAAATACAATTTAAAAAAATGAGCTCTGAGTGGTGGTATACACCTGTAGCCCCAGCTACTCAGAAGGCTGAGGCGGGAGATTGAGATTGCAATGAGCCATGATTTGCCACTGCACTCCAGCCTGGGCCTCAGAGTGAGACCCTGTCTATTAAAAAAATAAAATTTAAATAAAGGCCAAGCACAATGTCTCATGGCTGTAATCCCAGCACTTTGGGAGGCTGAGGCGGGAGGATCGCTTGGGCCTCGGAGTTTGAGACCAGCCTGGGCAACAAAACGAGACTTCATCTCTATTAAAATAAATAAATAAATAAGATTAAGAAAATAATTTTTAAAAATTAAAAAAAATTTTTTTAAAGGTCACTGCACCTAATTTCCTTACTTAACAGATGAGGGAACTGAGACCTGGAGAAGCTAAGCATCTTCACTGGAGAATAGACTGCTTGGAAACAGCCCAACGAGAAATAATAACTTCTGATTGCTACTCCTATTATATATCACATTTCTAAAATTCCTTGACCTAGTTAAGTGAATTCATGTAAGTGTATTTTCCCCTACAATGTATAAAAAATCTGATGTCATTCACTGAGATAACTCGAGATATTTGAGTCTCAGTGTGAGAACTGACATAATATTTAGCATGTCATCTTTTGCTAAGTGTATTTTTATAAAATAAAATTATTGTATTGTGCCAATTTCCTCCCATTTTACCTCTCACAAGTGGATAGTTCTAGAATCTTTTTAAAGCCATTTCTAAGATCAAGGAGAGACCTGGAGACAATACTAAATCCTTGCGCAATATGAAAATTCTGCATCCAAGTATTAATCCTAAAGGATTCTAGGGAGAAGCTGGTCTGAGTCCATGTCCCTGATTTCTTCTGGGGAATAGCACAGTGGACAAAAATGGTGGCTATTGTTATCGAATGCTCTCTAACACACCACCTCAAAACTCGTGGCTTAAAATAACAACATTTGTTTTCCTCTTGAATCTGCTATTTGGGCAGGGCTCAGAGAACAACCCATTTCTCTCGCACTCAATGTGGGCTTCAGTGCTGGGGCTGGTGTCTTTTGGAGTCATGTTCACTGTCTGTCCATCTGTGCTGGCCATCAACTGGGACCTTAACTGGAACTGATGGCTAAAGACCCTCATGTGGCCACTCCATGTGGCTTGGACTTCCTCACAGCATAGTGGCGGGTTCCAGGACTGAGCATCCGTGTCACCTACCCTGGGATGTCATTACTGTCACATTTTATTTGATGAAGCAGTCAAAAAGACCTTCCCTGGTTCGAGGGGTTAGAAATAAACTTCACGTCTCCATGGGGTGGTAGAAAGGCTCTGGTGGTCATATGGGCTGGAAGTACTACTCTGGCAATTGTGTCTGAGGCCAGGATTTCATCTAAGATATCCAGAGATGAGACAACGCTAAGCTCAGTTTTTCATTTGGGTGTGTGGTTTTTCTTTTCTTCTTTGGCAACTGGTGTGAATTTAGAGGCCAGAGTGTTACTCTCCTCAGGCTTAGGGTAGCTACTGTCGGTTTTGAAGGAGCTATTTTGATACTGTCAACCGCAAGAGATTCAGAGAAGGCTGAACTGGAGGTCTGAATTCCTCCTTGTGATTAGGAAATGATGAGTATTTGCATCTAGTATTCTTCTAGTGCCTCACCTGACTCCGTCAACACCAGCCTACAAGAAATTGTATCTTCCACCATCTGCTGCTGTTCTACCACTCAACACCAATATCTAACCTGTACAAGTACTGAGGGATCACACGACTGTGAGTAGGCAGAGAAACATCACAGCTTGCTTAGGAAGTCTTAGTAACATGAAGTTATGAGCACAAACTCTAAACTAGAAAACATGGCAGCTATTGAAATAGAACTGAATAAGGAGACAGAAGAGTACTTTAACAAAATGGAATAAGGAAGATAATTAGCATGCAAGAAAATAAAAGACTGTATGGAACTAAAAGCATTGTTTTCACAATATAAAAACTATTTTTTTTTTCCAGATATACTAAAAGAAGATCACTGCTAAGAACGTAATCACTATTCTGGAACATCAAGGGGAAGAAATTCTTTATCCCATAGAGTACAGACACTTAGAGACATGTAGAGGAAAAAGATATGAAACTTGTAGGACAGATTGACTGACTTAACATCAGTAACAAGAGTGCCTGGAGGAGAAAAAGAACCAGAGAGAAGAAGAAGAATAGTTAAATAAAAGTAAAAGAAAAGTTCTCTGAGTTGAAAAATCAGGTGAGGTGAATGAATATTTCAAACTACATGTATAGACATTTCCTGGTGAAATCCTAGAATTTTACGGATAAAGAGAAAGTTTTATACATCTGGAGAGGCAGAATTAGAAGAATCAAACTAGTGCCAGATTTCTCATCACCAGCCCTAGAAAGTAGAAGAAGACAATAGAACAATATCTCTAGATGATTTATACAAAAAACATTGTAATACAAAATTCTACATCAAGCTCAATAACCATATTTTTTTTTTTGTTTTTGTACGTTTGACACATGAAGGCTTGGAGTTTATTATTCTTGTAACTCATTAAAGGCTTCATGGCCTAGAGTTTATTACTCATATAATTTCGCTTGGGAAAGCAATTGGTAAAGTGTCAATTTCAGTAGAAATCTCAAGCCGGAAGATAAGAGGTCAGAAATCAGTAGTGAGCAGTGAATCTTGTGATGAATATGTCATTTAGTATAAGGAGATGAGATCGTTTTTACCAGGACTTCATACTGTGTCGTAAGTAATGACTATTACAGCAAAGTAGACAAACTGGAAGGGAAAACCCTAATAATAGCTTGAAGTCAAATCTCAGCAAAACTCAAGAGTGGGGTGGGAGATGGGGGCGGAAGACCTTGGAAAAATAAACATGTTCTAAATGTTTCCTCTAATGGATCTGGGGAGAAGACTGAGGAGGCAGAATAGCTGGATGGGAGGACAGAATTCTCTCTTACTGAGATATTAGAGAAGTTAAATTATGATTTTAGGGTTTGGAAGTTCCTGTATGAATTGAATCGAGATTTTAATCTCCTGGGTAAATTGTCCTACAACAGGGAGGTTAGCTGATCCTCAGTAGATAACTTACAGATCTGTATCTCATCAGCTGCCTTCATATATTTTGACCCTAAATGAATTGAGGTTATTTTGCTTGGAAGAGTTTTACTCGTAAGCTCCAACCTCAAGACACATAATCAGCACCCAGCCTTTGCACCCCACAGCATCAGCCTAGACCCCAGTTGCCTAACTTCATGTGTGGCTGCATATCTGCTAAGAAGCCTTCACAGTGTAGAAGAGAGAGAGAGAGAAAAAAAAAAAAAAAATCTACCCTCTTAAGATCTCTGGTTGGGGCCCTGGGAATTAAACCGGCGAAAGATTAACAAGAGAGAAACAGAATTTATTAACATGTGCAGTATGCATACCTGCAGGAGAGAGAAACTCAGCGATGAGCAATTCAAAGGGGTTATTGGAACCTGGGCTTGTACAGCATCTTAGCAAAGAAGAATCAATTTATAGAGAGGTGAAAAGACAAAGGGTAAAGGTTTTTAGGCTTCTAGGAGCTGTAAACCCTGGGAAGGTAGATGTGCGGGGGAAACTCATGGAAGATAAGGACTATCTTAGCAATGTTTGTGCGGGTCTGTCTTGGTGCTGACTTTGCATCTTCATGTCCGTAAAACTTCCCCAAGAGAGGGGATTTACAGCAGTCTTTACTTCTCAGGAGTTTCTGCTTTTGGCCCGATAAAGGGACCTCTGACAAGGCTTCTTTCTGCATCTGTTGATTATCACATTTGCCTACAGCTCACAATCATCCTTATCGAAAGTGGCATATTATAGGGTAGCCTATTCTGATTTTCTACAACAGTGTGGCTTGGAGATTGATTGAGTCATACTTATGAAGAATGTGGCATTACAGAAAGTGAGAGGAGCGATCTAGTATGTTCAGCTGTCACTCACAAGGAAACATGACAGGTCACAGTTATAAGAAGAAACCAACTGACAGTTCCAGCAGCATTATGGGGGATGGGGAAGGATACCAAAAGAAAGGCCACAAAGCACTCACATGAATGTTTTATCTAGGCATGGACTCTTCTCCCGTCTCACGGAGGTAATCAGGGAAGAGCAGCCTTTCAAGCAAACTAGCTTTTTATGAGTGTGTCATAGCCCTGCCCTGCTAGAAATGCCAGGGGTGGGAGGCATGTAAAGAGTAAGTCCCTGTTTCTTGTTTTAGTCCTCTCGCCAAAGTGAATTGTCTCCATAGTCCTGCTTACAGGAAGCGGGGCAGGCTTCCCGGGGGAAATTTGCAAGTCATAATTGTGCACCGGGATATTTTGTCATTTGAGCATCACAGACTTGCACCTTGGAGACCTATATTTACAAGCTCCTTTCTGTTGGCCTTGATCACAGGTTTATCTTTAAGACAGTACCCAGAACATTAGGCTGGCGAAAGACTTTGGCAAGTCTTGGAATCCATCCTTACACATTAGACAGAGTCACAGATAAACTCTACCCAGGGAATCCTTTTTTCAATGACAGATATCGAGGAAAATAATGTGAAGGAGGTATTAGAACCCTCTTGGGAAACTTTTTGTATAGATTAGATGCTGTTCAACCAGATTCATGCCGTGGTCTCTGACAAACCACATAAATCTGATTGAATAGCACCTAACGTATAAGAAACCAAAAACTGAGAGTAGAGAGGTGATGTGGTTAGTGTAGGCAGTGCTTCCTGCTGTATTCTACAGCTCCGTGATTATGTTATAATCAACCCTTATAACCACAAAGGTCCCAGAGCCCTCAGAATTTGCAGTGGCCAAGAGAGGGTTGATAAGGGAGATGAAGAATATGCTTCGGGATGAGTCCACTTGGGCTGCAATTGCAAAAGTACCAGACTGGGGGGGGTTACACCACAAAGACTCTTTCCTCCTATTTCTGGAGGCTGGAAGTCCATGATCCAGGTGTCAGAGGGTCGTTTTCCTCTGAGGGCTCTCTCTTTATACTGTAGATGCCGTCTTCTCTCTGCATCTTCATGTGGTCTTCCCTCTGTGTGTGTCTGTGTCTTTCTCATTTGCTTTTCTTATAGGGATGCCAGTCATACTGGATTAGGGTTCACCCTAATGACGGCATTTTACCAGAATCCTCTTTTAAAGACCGTATCTTCAGATACAGTCACATTCTGAAGTAGTGGGATTAGAATTTAATATGAAATTTTGGGGGAACACAGTTCAGCCCTTACCAACTACAGAAATCAAATAAAACCAAAACCACCATATCCATTATATTTACATTCCAAAACCACATGCAAGATCATGGAGAAAGTCCATTCTTCACAACCCTAATCCATGTCAATAAACTGAAAGACTAAAAAGCCAAAAAGTCATTTAAAAAGTCATATATATGCATTATTATATATATATTAGAAATTATATATATTTTATTTTTTCAATTTTTTTTCTGAGACGGAGTCTTGCTCTGTCACCTAGAGCTGGAGTGCAATGGCGTGATCTCAGCTCACTGCAACCGCTGCATACCAGGTTCAAGCAATTCTCCTGCCTCAGCCTCACAAGTAGCTAGGATTATAGGCACGTGTCATCACGCCTGGCTAGTTTTTGTATATTTAGTAGAGACGGAGTTTCACCATATTGGCCAGGCTGGTCTGGAATTCCTGACCTCATGATCCACCCACCTTGGCCTCCCAAAGTGCTGGGATTACAGGTGTGAGCCACCGCACCCAACCGATGTATGTATATGTGTATATATTATACATAAAATATATGTAAATAAAATATATAATATATAAATATATAATATATAAAAATATGTATACATCAGTGTATATAATATATTTTTATATATTATATATTATATATTTCATATAATATATTTATATATTATATATATTTCATATAATATATTTATATATTATATATTTCATATAATATATTTATATATTATATAT
>NC_037684.1:69210257-69226347 GCF_003255815.1 Theropithecus gelada
TATTTATATATTATATATTTCATATAATATATTTATATATTATATATATTACATATTATATATTTTTATATATTATATGTATATTACCATAAAAGAACATAAAATTATTTGGAGGGCACAAGAAATACATATTTAAGGGTTTGGTATAATAAAAGTAAAGACATTTGAGGTTAAAACATCTTATTTTTGAGAAGAAAGTTTTAAGCTTGGGGCTCGAAAATAACCTTGGGAAAGATTCATATTGTTGGAGAGATTCAGGGAGCAGTGAAGAATATAGGATTTGGATTAGAGATTTAAAAATAATGTCTAGATATTTTGGAACGAGCAAGAAAATTCCCATTTTAGGATGAAGGAAAAGGTAACATTTGGAGAGAATCTAAAATATATACTGTATTTTCATAACTCCTCTTACAAATGTAGTCATTTGGTTAACATTAGCAGTATTAAGATAAGCTATCTATAACTTGGTTTGTTCATAAATTTATTACATGTAGTATACAAAATATTCCAATCTTCACTATTTTGTCATTTTTAAATTTTTTTTTAATTTTTACAACTGGAAAAATACATACAACATAAAATTTACCATCTTAACCATTTTCAGGTGTACAGTTCAGTGGTGTTAAGTGCGTTTACACTGTTGTGCAGCCATCACCACCGCCCATCTTCACAACTCTTTCCATCTTTGAAGCTAAAACTGTGTCCATGAAAGAGTAATTCCCCATTCCCCTTCTCCCATCCCCTGGCAACCACTTTTGCAAATACATTTTACAGTCTATGTAGTGTTCATTGTAGAAGAATTAGAAAATTTAAAAGAATAGGAACAGAGAACTATTAACATTTTGACATATACCTTAATGTCTTTTTTTCTCTGCATATACATATATGTAACTTTTTTTTACTATGCATACTGGTTTATAGTCTGCCCCTTCACACTTAGTATATCTTCAATAGCTTTACATGTCAAATAAATGTCATGCTTTTTAATATTGAACGTCAATTTATTTAAATAACCCCCTTTGCATTTTTTCCAGTCTGTGAAGGGTTGGGGACAAAAGACGAAGTACAAACATAGATCTTTATAGGGCAATCCTCTGATTACTGATTACTTTTTTTTTCCATCCTCAATTATTTCTTGTCAACAAATACCATCTTTTTTTTTCTTTTTTTTTTTTTTGAGATAGAGTCTTGCTCTGTCACTCAGGCTGGAGTGCAGTGGCGCGATCTCAGCTCACTGCAACCTCCACCTCCCAGGTTCCAGAGATCCTCCCACCTCAGCCTCCCAAGTAGCTGAGACTACAAGTGTGCACCTCCACACCCAGCTAATTTTTGTACTTTATTGTAGACACAGAGTCTCATCATGTTCCCCAGGCTATTCTTGAACTCCCGAGTTCAAGCAGTTCTCCCATCTCAGTACTGCGGGATTACAGGCATAAGCCACCGTGCCCAGCCTGAATTCCTTCTTTACTTTGAGGAAGATTTTCTCCATTTTTAGTCTTTTAATACATATTGCCAGATTGCCCTCAAGAAAGGTTGTATCAGGTAATACTTCCAGCAGCAGTGGATGAGCAGGCCTATTTCCAGACCTCCAGCAACCCTGTGAATTGTCCTTAAAGAAATAAAATTGAAATAATAGGTGGATGTGTTTTTCAAAATCGGGTAGTGGAGAAGGGTTTATAACGAAAAGGTATCGGCCCGCTTAGCCTGATCCAGCTCCTAGTCCTGCTCCCTGGAGACGCTTTTAATACCTTCTGTGTTTATTTCCTCTGATGATTTACCTCCATCTCTCTACATAATAGGCTTACACTGCTAGTTTACACACACATCTGTTATTTACACACTATTTACTTCCTGCTGGTGAGATGAGGTTTTGGTTCCATTATACCACCCACTTCCTCCTCCGTACCCATTTTTTAAATTGTTATATTACCTTTTTACTTATATTTAAAACTCCCTGCAGTTAGCATGGGCAGTCCCGTTTCTCTTGACTGGCTTTAGTGAGCATTAAGGAATGGGACTCTTCTACTCTTTTCTTTCCTTCTCTACTTTTGGCTTTGATCAATTTTTTTTTCTTTTTCTCTCTCTCCTTTCTTTTACTTTCTTTCCCTCCCTTCTTCCTTTTCTCTTTGTATTTGTTTACTTTTTGAAGATTGATAAAATTTACATTTCTTGTTTTGTAATCACATAGTTTGGCTTTCTATGCCTTGTCCAAAAGTTTACTCTAAAAGTTCAAAAGTCAATTAAGTGCTTCTATCATGGCTCCTTAAATGTAGTTCCTTGTGGAACTAAGTAACATGTTGATTACCACCTGATACAGTTGGTTCTGTGTCCCCATCAACTCTCATGTCAAATTGTAATCCCCAGTGTCGTAGGTGGGGCCTGGGGGGAGGTGGCTGGATCATGGGGGTGGTCTGTCATGAATGGTTTAGCACTATTCCCCTTGCTACTTGTATTAGTCCATTCTCGCACTGCTGTAAAGAACTACCTGAGACTAGGTAATTTATCAAGAAAAGAGGTTTAATTGGCTCATGATTCGACAGGCTCTACAGGAAGTGTGGCAGGGAAGGCCTCAGGAAATGTACACTCATGGCGGAAGGTGAAGGGGAAGCAGTCATGTCTTACATGGCCGGAGCAGGAGGAAGAGAGCAAAAAGGGAGGTGCTACACATTGTTCAATAACCGGATCTCGTGAGAACTCACTAGCATGAGAACAGCAAGGGGGAAATCCACTCCCATGATCCAGTCGCCTCCCACCAGGCCCCTCGTCCAACACTGGGAATTACAATTCAACGTGAAATTTGGATGGGGACACAAATCCAAACCATACCAGTCCTGTTCTTGTGATGGTGAATGAGTGAGTTCTTCTGAGATCTGGTTGTTTAGAAGTGTGTAGCACCTTCCCCCCGCCCCCTCTTATTCCTGCTCCTTCTATGTAAGATGTGCCTGTTTCCCCTTCACCTTCTACCGTAATTGTAAGTTTCCTGAGGCCTCCCCAGAAGCCAGGCAGATGCCAGCATGATGCTTCCTCTACAACCTGTGGAGCTGCAAGCCAATTAAACTTTTTTTCTTTATGAATTACCAGTCTCAGGTATTTCTGTATAGCCATGTGAGAAAGGACAAATACACATCCCCTTCTCTGTGGATCCAATATCAAGATACCTATTCCTTATAAAGGAAAATTTTCTTAGTGCCAAGGCCAAATGGATTCTGTTTTCTTGCATTCTACAAAGTATTCAATCGTACGTGACTTTTCTTTGATTCATATTTGAATCATAACTTTCCTGGGCATATTTTTTTTTTGCCTGCAATTTTATGGACTATCTTGTTTTTCCTGTCATGAGAATCATATGCCTTCATACCTTCCAATTTACTTATTCCATCTGTTATTTTGACTGCTTTCTTTATCTTGGAGCCCACTGAATTCTAATTTGGATAGTCTGCTTTCTAAGCTTCCTGCAGGTCTGACATCCGGGAATTTCTTCTTGCTGGACTTGGATTTAAGTCCATCATATCTTATTGAATTAGGTTTTTATCCTTATTTTTCTTGGAGTACATTCTCAAGAAACTTTCTCAGAAAGATACGTAACCTCCTAATTCGAAATCTGATTTAATTTTGCTTTTATATTTGACTGATAAGTTACCGTAATATGAATTTTTAGATTCAAGTGAATTTTCATTCAGAACTTTGGAATTGCTCTGTTATATGCTAGCATCGATTATTGCTGATAAATTCTGTTACTGGTTATTGTTACAGCTTGATAGTTTTTCCCTCTCTGAAAGCTTTTTAGGATCTCTCTGTTTTTCACTCTGCCCCTCACAGTTCAGGCCCTTTCAGTTTGAGGACTTTTGTGTCTCTTCAGCTCTATGAAAATTAATATTTCTCTTTATCTCTTTTTCTCCCTCTTTCTTAAAATTTTCCATTCTATTTTCCCTTTGTTTTCAGGAACTTCTATTCAATCATACATGACTTTATTTTGCAAGTCTCAGCAGAAAGTATTAGGCATTTTTTTTGGTTTTTAGTAAGTTTTCTCTGTGCTTAAATTAGTCAATTCTGCAGTAACATTGTTTTGAAAATGTGGATTTATCCCAACATTAGAGTAACCATGCCATTTTTTCCCCTCCTCTCTCTTGTCCCCTAATTCCCATGAGGTGACTTTCCTCTCCTTAGCTTAATTCTCTTTATTTAATATCCTTTCATTGCTGCTAAGGGATAGCTTTTGGTGACTGCTTTGCCATTTCAGACTTTTTCCCATGTCTCTACGTGGCAGATCCTGCCCAGCCTTCAAGGCTTGCCTATGCCCATTTCCTCCAGGAAGCCTTTCTCAATGACTCTCCAAACTATCTGTCTAGTGAGTATTTCTGTACTTAGGTTTATATACAGCTTAGTGTTATATGAAGAGCTTTAGGGAGAAGTCAATAATTGCTCTAGTGATTTGTGTGAACTATGTGCAATTTCAAGAACATCAAATAATTGCATTTTTACTCTGAATAAAACTAATCTTAAAATGTGTTCCTGGCCGGGTGCGGTGGCTCAAGCCTGTAATCCCAGCACTTTGGGAGGCCGAGACGGGCGGATCACGAGGTCAGGAGATTGAGACCATCCTGGCTAACACGGTGAAACCCCGTCTCTACTAAAAAATACAAAAAACTAGCCGGGCGAGGTGGTGGGCGCCTGTAGTCCCAGCTACTCCGGAGGCTGAGGCAGGAGAATGGCGGGAACCCGGGAGGCGGAGCTTGCAGTGAGCTGAGATCCGGCCACTGCACTCCAGCCTGGGCAACAGAGCGACACTCCGTCTCAAAAAAAAAAAAAAAAAAAAAAAAAAAAAAAAAAAAAAAAAAAAAAAAGTGTTCCTCTGCTGCAAGTATATTAAACTAGAATTGCATTGAAGTATAGTATAAGAAACCACCAGCTGGGTGCGGTGGCTCATGCCTGTAATCCCAACACTTTGGGAGGCCAAGGCGGGTGGATCACCTGAGGTCAGGAGTTTGAGACCAACCTGGCTTAACATGGTGAAACCCCATCTCTACTAAAAATACAGCAATAAGCTGGGCATGGTGGCGGGCACCTGTAACCCCAGCTACTGGGTGAGGCTGAGGCTAAAGCAGGACAATCGCTTGAACCCAGGAGGCAGAGGCTGCAGTGAGCCAAGATCACGCCATTGCACTCCAGCCTGGATGACAGAGCAAAACACAGTCTCAAAAAAAAAAAAAAAAAAAAAAAGAGAAAGAAGGAAAGAAACCATCACTTAGAATGAATGGCTTTAGATGGAGTTTGTTTCTGTTGAAAGTAAGTCCAGGCATAAGTGGTTGTTGGGGATGGAACAGTGAGTCAATGATGTCATGTCTACCATCTCTGCAATTCTCTGTGCCAATCCTTCATGGTTACAAGATGGTTGCTGCCACTCCTGCCATTACGTCAGCATTCAAAATAGGAAGAAGAGAAAGAGGCTGGCAGTTGAGTCTTACTCATTTTTATTAGGAAAGCAAAGCTTTCACAGAGGACTTTGCAGTATACTTCTGTTTTTGTCTCATGGCTGAAGACCTACTCCTAGTTTCAGGGGAAACTAGGACAGTATGGCTTTCTACCCTCTGTCGTGGGAGGCAGTGAAGAAGCAGAGGTGGAGATGAACTTTAGGAGAGCCAGCTAACAAGGTAACAGAGTCCGCCACAATGGGCAAGAGAAGGCATTAAAAGCAGTTGTGCCCAGGTGCGGCAGCTCACACCTGTAATCCCAGCACTTTGAGAGTCCGAGGCAGGTGGATCGCCTGAGGTCCGGAGTTCGAGTCTAGCCTGGCCAACATGGTGAAACCCCGTCTCTACTAAAAATACAAAAATTAGGCCAGGTGCTATGGCAGGTGCCTATAATCCCAGCTACTCGGGAGGCTGAGGCAGGAGAATTGCTTGAACCCGGGAGGCGGAGGTTGCAGTGAGCCGAGATTGCGCTATTGCATTCCAGCCTGGGGGACAAGAGCGAGACTTCGTCTCAAAAAAAAAAAAAAAGAAAAAGAGAAATGTATTCATGATATTTTCTTATATTCTGTGTTATTCTGTCATGCGGGTCACACGGACCAGTTAGAGCTAGAAGCTCTAGCTGCTTTCTTGAGCTAGAAGACACCTTGCCTGAGAGCATATCTTGGATATTCAAAACCAACCCATCCATACCCCTACTCAGCTCTTTTTATCAGGACCCTGCAGCTCTGACCACTTTCCTTATGTCCTAAGTCATCCCAGGACCAAGTACTGGGCACTGAGGACCTTCCTATAGCCTTGAGTCCACCAAAATTATTAAAAGCTTCCAATCCCAAACCTGTTCAGCTTGCTTACCTTGCTTTACTAATTCCCTCCCACGAAAACCTCAGGAAAGGCTTTTGCTGATACTCTCCCCTCACTCCCTCCGCCCCTTGACCAGCCCTGGTATGTCCCCATGTGGCCCTACCTGCTGATTCTAGGGATCTGTGAGTATAAACTTGACAGCCATGTTTGTCTCTGTGTGTCTTACCATAGCCAATAAAACAAATCTTGTGTACACGTTAAAATAGTGATACACGGATCACGAGGTCAGGAGATGGAGACCATCCTGGCTAACACGTAAAAAAAAAATAGTGATACAATACTTGTAAAGTGCCAGCAGAACACCTGCTAGGCACTAGGCAAAAGGGACTGCTGGGAGGAATTTTAGGAGGAATATCTGAGGGTAGTGTGAAGGATGAATGGGAGGTGGAGATGGGGAGATGGGTTAGAAAGATCTTGTGGGCTGGGTGTGGTGGCTCATGCATGTAATCCCAGCACTTTGGGAGGCTGAGGTGGGCGGATCACGAAGTCAGGAGATCAAGACCATCCTGGCTAACATGGTGAAACCCTGTCTCTACTAAAAATACAAAAATCAGCTGGGCGTGGTGGTGTGCACTTGTAATCGCAGCTACTTGGGAGGCTGAGGCAGGAGAATCGCTTGCACCCGGGAGGCAGACGTTGCAGTGAGCTGAGACTGCACCATACACTCCAGCCTGGTGACAGAGTGAGATCCTGTCTCCAAAAAAAAAAAGGAAAAACGAAAGATATTGTGATAGTCCAGGGCTAAGTCTGATGGGGCCTAGCTTGGCACTATGCAAATAGAAAGGGACCAATAGTTGCTGAAAATATTTGTGATACAAAATTAAGAGGATTTGACTGTTTTGTCAGTGTTGCAAGTTGGAAACTTATTTATCTGAAATTGTTGTAATAAGACCATCTCTGCATCATGGTTGAAAAAGCAGCAAATGCAGCAGGAAAAAAGTTCTGAAAGAAGAAATTTTGCAGTTAAAATTTACCCAGCAAACTGCAACATTTTACATCGCCCCTTTACTTACTAAAGATGTTTTGAAAATGAACGCCGTCATCTAAATTCATTTACCATAGACTGGTCCTGTTCATACAGCAATTTCTATTTGGAAAAAGTTGATTTGATCGATCACATGCCCTTGGAAAATAGGAATGTCTACAAAAGACCTACCCTGGCTTAGACTCTTTAAGGGAAAAAAGGAAAAAGAATCTCAACCATTTTAAGATCATCGATGGTTTATAAAATTTTCAATGCTTAGTTATTTAAAGAAAATTTAATTAAAATATATTTAGGAAGTATAAAGTTTGCTAATATGCTCAAAGAACTTTAAAAAATGACCAAAGATCATCCTGGCTAATACGGCGAAACCCCGTCTCTACTAAAAACACAAACAATTAGCCGGGCATGGTGGCGGGCGCCTGTAGTCCCAGCTACTCGGGAGGCTGAGGTGGGAGAATGGCGTGAACCCGGGAGGCAGAGCTTGCAGTGAGCCGAGATCGCGCCACACTCCAGCCTGGGCGACAGAGTGAGACTCCGTCTCAAAACACACAAAAAAAGAAAGACTAAAGATATATAAACATTATTGTAATTAATAGGTTAAAAAAAATAAAAAGATTGTCTCTGCCTTAAATGCAGCCTTGCTGCTTTGTTCAGTGACTTCTTGGATGGCATCAGAGAAGTCCTCCTTGCTTGACTCTAGTCCAAATAAATGTCTTTTTGGATGAGGCCAGAATTCCCAGGTAGCAGGTTAAGGAAGATACTGCAAGAGTCAAGAGATGCTGTAGTGATTATTCAGCTCCACAGTTCTGAAAGTGTGTTCATGTGGTGTTCATCCACACCACAGTTATGAATTAGCTGTTACATGAAATGTGTTTTCATATTTTTAGAGATTGGGAAATGACAGGTTAACTAAAATTAAACCATTTTATTTACTGTAGAACTTTTCAGAGCCTTTAATACTGTAGTGGGACTCTGTTAATGGAAATTATTGTATTCAGTGTTTCCCTAACTCATTTGTTCACAGAACCTTTTTTTTTTTTTTTCCAGAGCGTCTTATGAATCTGTTTTTTCATGGGACACTTTTTGGGAAATGCTGTGGTGACCTAACATTCTGATGTATAACACTGATGGCAATCAAGATTTTTGTGGGTGGTGTTGATTGTTCTCCTGAAACTCATAAGTAGAACAGTGCACAATTTCAAGATCAGTTTGTCCAGGCTCTGTTTTGCTTTCAGTCTCTTGTGTACAAAAAGTTTAAAAAGATAGGACTTGTACCCAGATGTCATCTACACAGCGCCTGTCATCCTGCGGAATTTTCTCATCCCTTGAAAATGGTGGATAGTGCTTTTTACCTTGGTAATGAATAATGATCCTTGTTTCATTTACAAAGATGAGACCTAAAAGACCCATCTTCCTAAAAATAGTATCACCTATGAGGCCACTGCCTTTCCTTGAAGGTTGGCTTCCATGGGTCAGGCCTTCACTAATGCTCTACTGAAGTGCTTCAGGAATAGTGAAGGAGGGAGGTCTCAGAGGAGTGGAAATCGGGCTAAGTGACCTCTGTTGCTCCTTCCAACTCAACAGTCATGAGTCTTTTCCCCAGTCAGTGAAACCTGTTCTAGAATCTTCTTAAATCCTTTTGATCATTAAATGAGTTTATGACCTTACATTTTTAAGAAAAATTTAAGCAGAATTTGTTTCTAGCACAAATCTTTTTCCTTCGAAGAAGAGAGCTTATTCCTCTCTTATCAGCTATGTAGCTACAGTACTTGTATTGGTAATTTTACTGTATTGTTTTTATTTCAATAGGTTTTTGGGGAACGGGTGGTGTTTGGTTACATGAATAAGTTCTTTAGTGGTGATTTCTGAGATTTTGGTGCACCCATCAACCGAGCAGTGTACACTGCCCAGTGCGTAGTCTTTTATTCCTCACCCACCTCCCACCCTTTCCCCCAAGTCCCCAAAGTCCTTTGTATCCTTCTTATGCCTTTGCATCCTCATAGCTTAGCTCCCACTTCTGAGTGAGAACATACGATGTTTGGTTTTCCATTCCTGAGTCACTTCACTTAGAACAACGGTCTATGATTTCATCCACATTGCTGGGAATGCCATTATTTCATTCTTTTTTATGGCTGAGTAGTATTCCATGGTGTATATCACATTTTCTTTATTTACTCATTGATCAGTGGGCATTTGGTCCGGTTCCATATTTTTGCAATTGCAAATTGGGCTGCTATAAATTTGCATGTGCAAGTATCTTTTTCGTATAATGACTTCTTTTCCTCTATGTAGATACCCAGGAGTGGGATTGCTTATTGGTGATTTTAATTTGCATGTAGTTGATGTATGAGTACTTGCTGTAGCTAGCTGTTAGGATACCCTACAACTCAGCACTTGTTTTTAAGCAAAAAGTAGCAAAAACTTTAAAGAAATGTTACAGTTAAAATTATATATGTATATATTTTATATATATACACATATAAATATGTGTGTATATAAATACAGTTAAAATATAAATATATATATATACACACACACAAGGGGTTTGGGGCACTCATCCCTCATGCAGTTGAAAATTTATGTATAGGTCTTGACTCCCTGAAAACTTTACTAATAGACTACTGTTTACCTGAAGTCTTACTGATAACATATATAGTCAATTAATACATATTTTGTATATGTGTTATATACTGTATTCTTATAATAAAACTGGAGAAAATATTAAGAAAATCATAAAGAAGAGAAAATATAGAGAGGGGTTGGTCTTGCTGTCTCAGGTGTGGCAGAGGTGGAAGAAAATCCATCTATAAATGAACTCATGTTGTCTGAGGGCATGTGTGTGTGTGTGTGTGTGTTGTGTGCACATATATATATACACCCCATAATATACAGATTCTAATGAATATTTCTTTTTGTTTTTCATCTTGTAGGAATCATTTATGTAATATGCTTAAATACTTAGTACTTTGTTTTTGTTAATTTTCCTATTTATTATTTGATGCATAGATTCCATATGCTTGTATATATATTATGAAACATATTAAGAAGAAAGCTATGAACCTGTACACAAATTTAGAACCAAAACATTACCGATTCTATTGAAGCCACCTGTATTTCCTTCCCAAACCCAGTCTCTTTCTGTTTTTCAGAGATAACCATCATTAAAAATTTTGTATTTATAATTCTCTTGCTTTCTTTTCACTTTATTACATATACATTTATCCTTTCCCAATAAGGTGTTTAATGGTGTTTGCTTCTGAGCTTTATGAAAATGGTTATCATAATTTAAGTAGTCTTTTTGTTATTTTTTTCCAATCAACATTGTACCTCTAAGAGTCACTCATGTTGTTTGGGTAAACTTTATTTTATTGCTCTTTATTACCATATGATATGGCATTATGTGAATATATTCCAATTTCTTTATTCTCCTCTTGATGGCCATTTTTTGGATGCTGGTCCACTTACTAGTGATAGTGAAATCAACTTAATGAGTATGGTGGAAAAGATTAGCGTGCATCAGATGTAGAGGAAATATTGTTCTGTTAAAAGGTGTTTCATTTGGGTACTTAGTTTCATTGTCAAATATACAAAATAATGACATTGTTTTCTACAATGCTTTTAACAAGTTATCCTTATAATAGTGGGTTCTCATTACTCCATATCTCCACCAGTTGGAATTGTCAGACTTCTACATTTTTACCAAAATAGTAGATATAAAATGGTAACGCTTTGTGGTTTTAATTTGTATATTCCTCATTACTAATGAAGTTGACCAAGCTTTTATATATTCAGTAATCATTACAATTTCCTCCTTTAAAAAGTGTTAATCTTTAGCTCATTTTCTTTAGAGTTGATTTTTTTTTTTTGCCGTTACATTTTCTTATATATGTCTTTTTTCTAGTGTCTTTCTTTTTATTGTTTTTTCAACCACCGTGACAATTAATTTTAATGTAAATATGTCTTTTAATCGTTTCTCTTATGGTTAGTGTTTCTTATTTTTATTTTCTGTGATGTCATTCAATGGTCTAAAGTATAAGATATTCTATATTTTTTTCCCTAGGCATTTTAATGTCTCACCTTTTACATTTACATCTTTAATGCATTGGTGTTTGACTTTTGTGTAGAAACCCTGTTTCTTTATTTTTTCTCATACGGATAAACAGTTGACCCGGCACTACTAATTAAGTAAGTCATGTCTCCTCTCCCTCTTCCCCAATCTTAGATAACACTCTTTTTATCTGTCATTTTTTTCCATTTTTGTGGGTTTGTTCCTGAACACTGTCTTCTGTTTCAGTGACCGATGCAAACATTTATATAATGCTTTCTTAATTACTGTGACTTCAGTAAGTTTCAGTATGTGGTCACTGAAGCTCCCTCAACTTATTCTACTTAAGGATAATCGTATTTTTTCTTAAGCCTGTGTATTTCCATACACATTTTATTTATTTATCTTGTTGTTGTTTGTTTGTTTTGAGACAGAATATCTCTCTGTTGCCCACGCTGGAGTACAGTGGTATGATCATAACTCACTGTAGCCTTGCACGCCTGGGCTCAAGAGATCTTCCTGCCTCAGCCTCTTGAGCAGCTGGGACTACAGGCATGCATCTCCACACCCAGTTATGTTTTCATTTTTTGTAAGACAACGTCTCACTATGTTGTCTAGGCTGGTCTTGACCTCTTGGCCTTCGGTGATCCTCCTGCTTCAGCCTCCCAAAGTGCCAGGATTATGGTCCTGTGCCAAACCTTCCAGATAAATTTTAGATTCCACTTGTTAAATTACTTTTTTAAATTCTTATTGAGATATTTAATTGAAGCTGCACGGCTGTGAAGAGAACTGACATGTTTTCGAAATTAATTCTTCCCATTCATATATACACTGTATATCTCCCTTTACCTGGCTTCATTCATGTCTTTTACTAATTTTAAAATTTTTCCCTATAAAGACATTGCTCACCTTTTGTTAAAGTTATTTCAAATTTCTTTGCTGTATGGAATGAGTTTTTAAATTAGACTTTTGAGTATGTACTGGTTATATTAATTTTGTTATATTGATCTTGTATTTAGCCATCTTTCTCAAGTTTTATTATTTATAATAATTTCGATAGATTACTTTGGATTATCTTTGTGAACAAACCTATGATCTTCAAATGTCAGTATAGGTTCTTCCTTTTTAGTTTTAAAATCTTCTATTTTAGTTGCTTACTGGGCTGGGTAGACAGTAATAGTAGGAATCCTTGCCTTACTCGTGATTATAAAGAGTATGGTTTTATTTTTTTATTTTATTTTATATTTAATTTTAATTTTATTTTATTTTATTGTATATTTTATTTTATTTTATTTTATTCACCCTCTCTCCAAGGGCATGTTTTTAACGTTTCCAGTAAGAATAATGTTTTATAGGTGCTTTTTAAAAATTAAGCTAAGGATTTTCCCTGTTGCATTTTTTATCAACAGACATCGAGTTTTATTAAATACTTTGTCTGCATTTTTGAGATAGTCTTATTTTGCCCTTTAATTTGTTCATGTGATGAATTATACTTGCAGGTTGCTAAAGTTAAACCATTCTTACATTCTCTAGTAATTAATCAAACTTTTTCATAAGGTGCTAATTTTTTTTAGGACTTTTGTGTCATTAATACATGAGGACGGTCTATAATTTTCTTTATACTGTCCTTTTCTAATTGTGGTATCCAGTTATGCTTGTCTCTTAGAATGAGTTGCACTGTGTTACTTCTTTTTCTATTCTTTTTCGTAATAGTATATTAGGCATATTAAGAATTTATATTCTTTGTATAGGTTTAGAAAGAAATATTTCTTGAAAATTTACCTGTAGAACATCTTGGTCTACTGTTTTCTTTTTGGAATGATGTTTAATTACTGGTTTAATTTCTTTGATATTTATAGAACGATTCGGACTTCCTCTGTATTCTTTAGTAAATTTTGTCTTGCTTTTGTTTTTCTAAATGGTCATTTTGTCTAAGTTTTTTTTTTTTTTTAAAGTTTATCACAAATGTTACCTTTCAAATCTCTGGAGCTTTTCTGTTTTTATTTCCTGTTATTATTTACCTGTTTCTTTTTCATTTTTTTTCTGAGTAAATCTTGTAGAAGCTTGCCATTTTGTTAGTTTTTTTTTTTTCAAAGAATTAACCAATATGATTTTTTCTATATTACTAGTTTCTTCTTTTTATGGTTTTTTCTTCTAATTTCTTGAAGTTTATTCTGCTTACAGTTATACTTCTTAAATATTTTCAGCCTCTCTAAGAAATTGAGTTTCTGTATTTTTTCCTACATATCATTTTGCTACCAAACAAATTTGATAGACAGTATTTTCATTGTCTTTCAACTCTAAATATTTTAAATTCCTAACAGTAATTCTTTTTGACCTGTTATCTATTTAGAAGTGCTTAAAAGATCCACATTTGTTTACTGTTAATTTAAACTTGTTATTTATTTGAATTTAAATTACACTGGGGTCACAGAACGTCATCTTTGTGACTTCTGTCCTTTGATATTTGTTGAGATGTGCTTTACAGGTTTATAAGTGGTTAATCTTTGGAAATAAATTATTGTGTGCATAAAGCAATCTAATAAATCTTGCTATCTTATCCTTTTCAAATCCTCTATGTCCACTTTATTTCTGCCTTACTTCTCTAACTGGAAGAGGAATAATGACATCTGTTGTGGTAAGATTTCCAGGGCTTCCCTGAGCTTCTCTCAGTTTGATTTTTATATTGTATGATTCTTATCAGGTACCACCAAGTTCAGAATTCTCGTAACTTCTTGATGAGTTAAACTTTTCTAACATTATATTGCTGTCCTCTTTCTTTCATAATGTTTTTTTCTCCCTCAAAGTCTATTAGATTAATTTGAAATAGCCTGGTATGTGTTTTTATTTCTCTTTTGATCTCCCTGATTGTTTGTGTTTTAGATACAGCTTTTTAGATTGTTTGTGTTTTAGATGCAACTTTTTATTGTTAGCACAGAGCTAGATTTTTTATATCTAAGCTGAACATCTTTTGCTTTTAACTAGAATATTTAGTTTACTTATGTTTTGTGATATATTTGAGTTTGTGTTTACTCTTTTACTTTGTGCTTTCTATTTTTTCTATATTGCTTTATGCAGCACCATTTTTAATTTTGTTTTCAATCATTAAGTTTTTATTGTCTGTTACTTTGGAAGATATATACTCTATTTGCACTCTTTCAGTGGTACCCTTGTAATGTTTATTGGATTTTAGTTTAATGAAATCTGTGCTAAGAGCTTAGAACACTTAACTTCAACCATTTCAACTTCTTGATTCACATATTGTTGCCTTATATCTCAGTTCCATCTTCAAAGTTTCTTTTTTACTTTTAAAATTTACGTGAAGTAAAATTTACTTTTTTGGTAGACTCTTATTTGTTTTATTTAACACAGGCATAGATTTATGTAACCTCCACCACAAACGAATTACAGAACAATTCTGTTACCTCAAAAAGTTCCCTCATGCGGCATCTTTGCAGGCAAACCCTCCCCACCCCCATCTACATCACCCACTGCGCTGCTTTCCATCCCTATGGTTTAGCTTTTCCAGGGTGCCTTATAAATGGAATCATTCAGTACATATGCAGCCTTTGGGGATTGGCTTTTTACACTGGGCATAATGGTTTGATATCTATCCATGTTGTAGCATGTATCAATGGTCCATTCCTCTATCTTGCTAACCTTTTTTTTTTTGTTGTTTGTTGTTTGTTTTTTTTTTTTTTGAGACGGAGTCTCACTGTGTTGCCCAGGCTGGAGTGCAATGGCACGATCTCAGCTCACTGCGACCTCCGCCTCCTGGGTTCAAGCGATTCTTCTGCCTCAGCCTCCCAAGTAGCTGAGACTACAGACACGTGCCACCGTGCCCAGCTAATTTTTGTATTTTTAGTAGAGATGGCGTTTCACCATATTGTCCAGCCTGGTCTCGAACTCCTGACCTCGTGATCTGCCCACCTGGGCCTCCCAGAGTGCTGGGATTACAGGCATGAGCCATCGTGCCCAGCACCTGCTGAGCATATTCTGTCATATACGCCTATTCTCTAGTTTATCCATTCACCTGTTGAAGGGCATTTGAGTTGCTTCCAGATTTTTAGTATTACAAATAAAGCTCTGTGAACATTCACAGAGTAGGGGTGTGTGTGTGGGTGTGTGTAAAATAAATGTTCTTTTCTCTAGAGTGGCTTTGCTGGGTCATATGGCAAGTGTATGTTCAAGTTTATGACAAATTGCCAAAGTGTTTTCTACATCGGCTGTACCATTTTGCTGTGCCCAACTCCCAGCAATGTGTGAGAGTTCCAGTTATTCCATATTGTCCAGAACTTGACGTGTGTGTGTGTGTGTGTGTGTGTGTGTGTTTGTTGTCACTCAAATACTAGTATCTCATTTTCTCTTAATTTGCATTGTCTTAGGGGCTAATAATGTTGAACCATCTTTTCTTGTGCTTATTTTCCACTTATCTGTCTTCACTGGTAAAGTTTGTATTCAGATTTCTGGCCCATTTTAAATAGGATTTTTTTTATTGTTAAGTTTCAGAGTTCTTTGCATATTCTGTATACAATTCTTATATATGTGAGTTACAAATAATTTCTCTCTTTTTCTGAGTTGTCTTTTCCATCTTTTAACAGTGTCTTTCACAGAACAAAAGCTTTTAGTTTTAAAGAAGTCTAATGTATCATGTTTTTTCTATTGTGAATCATGATTTTGATGTCTTTTTTTTTTTTTTTTTTTTTTTTTTTTTTTTAAAAAAGGCTT
>NC_037684.1:69226731-69244231 GCF_003255815.1 Theropithecus gelada
CTGGAGTGCAGTGGCGCGATCTCGGCTCACTGCAAGCTCCGCCTCCCGGGCTTACGCCATTCTCCTGCCTCAGCCTCCCGAGTAGCTGGGACCACAGGCGCCCGCCACCTCGCCCGGCTAGTTTTTTGTATTTTTTAGTAGAGACGGGGTTTCACCGTGTTAGCCAGGATGGTCTCGATCTCCTGACCTCGTGATCCGCCCGTCTCGGCCTCCCAAAGTGCTGGGATTACAGGCTTGAGCCACCGCGCCCGGCCGATTTTGATGTCTTAACAATCCATTGTCTAAACCAAGGTCGCAGATATTTTCTTCTATTTCCTGTAAATATTTTATAACTTTTTTATTGAAGTGTATGATCTATTATAAATTAATTTTTGTAAATGATGTACAAATGGGCCAGCGTTCATAGTTTTGCCTATTTATGTGTTCCGTCGCAATTTGGTAGACTATCCTTCCTCCATTGAATTGCCTTTGTGCCTTTTTCAGAGATCCCTGATTACATCTGTCTAGGTCTGTTTTGTATATTCTTTATTATGTTCCACTGATCTGGGTTTCTTTCTTTTTCCCAAGACCATACTCTCTTGATTGATTACTTAATTTTATACTAAATCTTAAAATTGGATTATGTGAGTCCTACTTTTCTTTCTAGAAAACTTTAACTATTTCATTTGTATTGTCATATCAATTTTAGAACCAGTTTGTCTATAACTATAATAAATCTTGTTAAGATTTTGATTGGGATTGCATTTAATCTGTGATCAGTTTGGGGAGAATTGATAACTTTCACATGTACAAATACCACGGACATGCTTTTTCTCTCTATTTAGAGCTGCTTTTATTTATTTCATAAGTATTTTGTACCTTTCCGCCTACAAATTCTGTGCGTTTTAATGGATTAACACCTAAGTGTTTTTTTAAGAAACTGCTAGTGGTATATTTTATTTCAGTATTCATGTGTTCATTATTAATAAGTACAATTTATTTTTTATGTGTTTATCTCATGTCATGCAATCTTGCACAAACCATTTATTAGTTTTTGTAGGTTCCTTGGCATTTTGTACATAGACTATTATATCATCTGCAAATAGAGACATTTTTATTTGTCCCTCTCATATCTACATGCTTTTTATCTTTTCTTATCTTATTACACTAAGTTAAACTTTCAGGACCATGATGAATGAGTGTAAGAGCAAATGCACTTGGCTTGATTCCTGTTTTGGAGGAAAGCATGTAGTCTTTCAAAAGTAAAGATTTTTTCGTAGGTGTTATTTATCGAGTTGAGGAAGTTTCCCTCTACCCCTGGTTTTCTGAGACTTTTTTTTTTTTGCCAGGAATGGATTTTGAATCTTGTCAAATGCTTTTTCTACATTAATTGCTATGATCATGTGGTTTTTCTTCCTTAATCTTTTAATACAGTGAGTGGATTACACTGATTGATATTTAAATGTTGAACCAACTTTCTGTCCTTGGAATAAACCCCACTTGTTTTGTTATTCATAATGGTGAATTAGTCATAATGATGAAAAATTATTTTTATACATGGCTGAATTCTATTTGCATTGGCTGATAGATTGATTGACTGATTGACAGGGCCTTGCTCTGCTCTCCAGGCTGGAGTACAAAGGAGTGACCATGGCTCACATGGAACCTTGACCTCCTGATCTCCAGCGATCCTCCCACCTCAGCCACCCTAGTAGCTAGGACTGCAGGCATGTAGTGCCACGCCTGGCTAATTTTTTCTCTCTCTCCTTTTGTTTTTGTAAAGTTGAGGTTTTATGATGTTATGCAGGCTGGTCTCAAACTCCTATCCTCAAGTGATCCTCCACCTGGGCCTCCCGAAATGTTGGGATTACAGACGTGAGTCACCATGCCCAGCCTATTTACTTTTATTTTGTTAAGGACTTTTACACCCATATTCATGGAGCGATATTGGTCTATAATTAGTTTTTGTCATGTTTTGATATCAAAGTAATATTAGATTCATAAAATGTATTGAGAAGTGTTCTTTCATTTTCTGGAAGAGATTGTTTAGAATAGGTGATATTTCGTTTTAAAACGTTTGGTAGAATTATCTAGTGAAACCTTCTGGGCCTAAAGATTTTTGCAGGGAAGTTTTTAAAGTACAAATTCAAATTTTTATAGCCATAGAGAATATTCAAATGATCTATTTCATATTATGTGTATTGCGGTCATTTTGGTTTTTTTTTTAGGAGTTAGTCCATTTTATCTAAGTTGTCAAATTTGTGTGTGTAGGTTTTTTCAAAGGCATCCTTTTGATTTCTACAGGGTATGTAGTGATATTCCCTGCTTCATTCCTATTGTTGATAATGTTCTTTTCAATCTTGCTAGAGATTTTTTAAACTTTATTGATCTTTTCAAACAACCAGCTCTTTAATCGAGTTTCTTTAGTTTTTGTTTTTTGTTCTTGTTAAAGTCGTTATTTTCTTCCCTTATGCTTATAATTTCCTTCCTTCTGCTTGCTTTGGACTTATTTGGTCTTTTTTCTAGGTTGTTGGAGTAGGATCTTTTATTGACTTGGGACTGTTCTTCTTTTCTAATGTATAGATTTAATGGTATAATTTTTTTTCCAGCACAACTTTGGTTGTGCCCAACATTTTTATATCTTATGTTTTTATTTCATTCAGTTTAATTTTTAAACATCTTCCTTGAGACCCTCCATGGATTATTTAAAAGTTGTTTAGTTTCCACGTGTTTGAAAATTTTCTTCTTATCCTGCTGTTACTGATTTCTCATTTGATTCCATTGTGGCCACAGAACAAACTGCATGTGACTTGCATTCTTTCAAATTAGTTGAGGTTTGTTTTGTAGTTCCAGATGTTGTCTATCTTAGTATATGTTCCGTGAAACTGGAAAAGAACATGTATTTTGCTCATGTTGGGTGGAGTGTCCTGTAGGTATCAATTAGATCTTATTGGTTAATGGAGGTGTTGTATTTTTTGTATATTGTTGCTGATTTTTAAAATTTAGTTCTATTAATTGTTGAGAGAGAAGGTGTTGAAGTTTCCAACTATAGTTGTGTATTTGTCTATTTCTCCTTTTCATTGTATCAGTTTTTTGCTTCATATATTTTATAACTCTGTTTTTTGGTGGATATACATTTGGGATTGTTGTGTCTCAGGGCTTGACCTTTTTATCATTATTTCATGCTCCTCTTCATCTCTGGTAATTTTCTTTGTTCTGAAATTGTCTTTATCTGACATTAATATAGATACTTCTGCCTTTTTGGATTAAAGCTTCCATTATGTCTTTTCCAATTTTTTATTTTCATGCTGCTGGTATAATTTATTTGAAATTAGATTCTTCTAGACACCATATTTTAAAATCCATTCTTCTAGTTCTTATCTTTTAATTGGTATATTTAGGCTGTTTACATTTAATGTAATTATAGACATGTTAAACATAAATCTGCCATTTTTGTTTATTTTTTTGTTTTCTGTTCTTTCTGTTTTTCATTTCTTGCTTTTATTTTTCTTGTATTTGTATGAGTTAATTTATCATTTTTGAGAATTTCATTGATGTATTTCTTGTGTTTGTCTTGTTCCATTTCGTGCTCTAACAGAATGCCACAGTCTGAGTGATTTATAATAAACTGAAATTTTATTTTCTCAGAGTTCTGGAGGCTGGGAAGTCCAACAACAAGGGGCTAGCATCTGGTGAAGGCCTTCTTCAAACATTATAACGTGGCAGAAGGGAACACATGGATGAGAGAGCAAGAGGGGACCAACCTTGTCCTTTTATAAGAAACCCACTTCTGTGATAATGAACCCACTCCCACAATAACAGCATTAATCTGAACACTTCCCATTAGATCCCACTTCTCAGCACCACTGCATTGGGGATCCAGTTTCCAACACAGGAACTTCAGGAGACACATTCAACTTACAGCATTCTGCCTCTGACCCCCAAAATTCATGTCCTTCCACCATGAAAAACACATTTGCTCCATCCCAATAGCCCCAGAATCTTAACTGGTTCCAAAACCACCTCAAAAGTCCAGAATCTCATCTAGATCAGATATTGGTGAGATTCAAGGCACAATTCATCCTGAGGCAAACTTCTTTTAGCTGTGAGCTTGTGAAATCAAAACAAGTTATCTACTTTAAAAAGCCGTGGAGGGAAAGGCATGGGATAAATGTTCCTATCTCAAAAGGCAGAAATAGGCAAGAAGAAAGGGATAACTGGTTCCAAGTCCAGCACCCAATAGGGAAAATGTTAAATCTTAAAGCTGGAGAATGTTTTTTTACCCCATGTGTACCTTTTGAGCACATGGGTGGAGGTTTTGACCTCAAAGCCTTGGGCAGCCCTGTTTTCACGTTTTTGCCGGGCTCAACCTGTGCGAGCTCTTCCAGGCTGGGGCTATGTTCTGGTAGCTCTACAGTTCTGGGGTTTGGGGGCAGCCCTGTCCCCATGGCTCCATTAGTGGGTACACTCTGCAGTGGCTTTGACCCCACAGTTCTGCTGGGCATCACCCTAATAGGGTCTCTCTGTAGTGGTTCCACTCTTGTGACTTGTCTCTGCCTGGATCCCTAGGCTGTCTGATACATCCTTTGAAATCTAGGTGGATGTAACATTGTGCCCTGGCTCCAAAAATTTATACCTCCACAGCTTATGAACTCTGTGCACCAGCAGAGTTAGCACTATATGGATACCACCAAGCTTACCACTTATGCTCTCTCGAGAGCAGCAGCCCAGACTGCACTTGGGGTTACTTGAATCACAGCTGGTATAACCAAGGGGCACTGCACGGGAATGCAGGGAGCAGAGTCCCTGGGCAGTGAACCTGTGGAAGGCATCTTGAGCTAGTCTAATGAAACCATTCTGCCCTCCTAGAGCTCTGGGCCTGTAATGGGAGAAACAGCCTCAAAGATCTCTGAAATATCTTGCAGGTCATTCTGTCATTGCCTTGATGAATAGCACCTGGCTTCCTTCTATCCACGCTAAGCCCTTTCTCAAAGGGGACACTTGGCATGTTTTTGTGTTTTACATGGCCAGGCTGTGAATTTTCCAAATAGTTACATTCTGCTTCTCTTTTAATCATAAATTCCACCTTTAAATATTTTCTCTCCTCTTGCATCTTACTGTATGCAGTTAAAGGAAGCCATGCAGATTCTTCAATATTTTGCTTAGAAATTTCTTCCACCAGATATCCTAGTTCATCACTCTTAAGTACCGTCTTCATTAAAACCCTTGGGGATGGACGTAGTTCAGTCAAGTTCTGTATAACTTTGTAAAAAGGATGGCCTTTACTTCAGTTTCTAATAAGATATTTTTCATTCTCATATAAGACCTCATCAGAGTGGTCTTTACTGTCCATATTTTTACCCACATTGTGGTCATTAATATCTAAGTAACCTCTAAGAAGTTTTACCCTTCATACAGCTCTTCTCTTCTGAGCCCTCACCAGAATCACCCTTAACTCTTTGTTCACAGCAATGCAGGCTTTTTCTAACCTGCTTTTCCAGACTCTTCTAGTCTGTGTCCACTATCTAGTTCCAAAGCTTTTTCCACATTTTCAGGTATTTGTTATAGCGGTACCTCACTCTCTGGTACCAATTTTCTTTGTGCTGCCATAAGCCAATACCATGGTCTCTAATTTGTAATAAAACAGAAATTTATTGGCTGCAGTTCTGGAGGCTGGGAAGTTTGAGATGGAGGAGCTAGCCTCTGGCAAGGTCCTTCTTGCTACATTGTAACATGATTGAAGTCATCACATGGGCAGGAGAGAGCAAGAGGGAGCTCACCTTGTCCTTTTGTAAGAAACCCACCCTCATGATAATGAACACACTATCACAATGACAGTATTAATTCATTGAGGGTTGTGTCCCCGTGACCCATATACCTCCCGTTAGGCTCCACCTTTCAGCACCACTGCTTTAGAGATCAAGGTTTCATCATAGGAACTTTGTGGAACACATCCAAACCATAGCAGTATTGTTGAGGTGGCTGTAGATGTTACATACTATATACATAACTTACTATAGTCTACTGCTGTCATCACTTTACCAGTTTGAGTGATAGCTTCCCCAGTTCTGGTATTTAGAGTTTCCTTCTTTTATCATTTTTGGGTTTTTTTTTTTTTGTTTTTTTTTTTTGTTTTTTTTTGAGATGGAGTCTCACTCTTGTCACCTAGGCTGGAGTGCAGTGGCATGATCTTGGCTCACTGCAACCTCTGCCTCCCAGGTTCAAGCAATTCTCCTGCCTCAGCCTCCCAAGTAGCTGGGATTACAGGCGCACACCACCACACCCGGCTAATTTTTTGTACTTTTAGCAGAGACGGGGTTTCACCATGTTGGCCAGGCTAGTCTTGAACTCCTGACCACAGGTGATCCGCCTGCCTCGGCCTCCCAAAGTGCTGGGATTACAGGCGCACATCACCACACCTGGTTAATTTTTTGTACTTTTAGTAGAGATGGGGTTTCACCATGTTGGCCAGGCTAGTCTTGAACTCCTGACCGCAGGTGATCCACCTGCCTCGGCCTCCCAAAGTGCTGGGATTACAGGTGTGAGCCACCACGCCCAGACTTTGGGTTGATTTTAGATAACTTTCTTTAGCAATAGGAAGCCTGCCGATGATAAATTCTGTTAACTTTTGTATATCTGAGATTGTCTTGATTTCCCCTTTATTCCTGAAGAATATTTTCATTAGCTAAAGGGTTCTAGGTTGACAGTTTCTTTCTTTCAACCCTGGAAAAATGATGTGCCACTTTCTTTTAGTCTCCATTTTTCTTGAGAAATCTGCTGTCATTCTAATTGCTTTTCTTCCATTGTTAAGGTATCATTTCTTACACCTTGATTTCAAGATTTATCTTTAGTTCTTAGAAGTTTGACCATGATGTGTCTTGGTGAGGATTTCTTTATGTTTATCCTCTTTGGGGTTTGTTCAGCTTTTCAAATATGTAGGTTTGTGTCTTTTGCCACATTTGGGGCATTTTTAGCCTTATTTCTTTTGAGTATTTTTTAGCCTATCTTTTTTAAACTTTTCTATCATGGCCAATTTAGTCTAATATAGCTACCATTTTTTCCCCTCTTCTTCTGGGACTCTGATGACATAAAATATTTGATCTTTTGTTATAGGCCCACAGGTCCCTGGGGCTTTTTTTGTTTGTTGATTTGTTTGGTCTATTTTTGCCGTGTTGTTCAGATTGGAAAATGTCTATTATGCTTCCTCCAGTTCACTGATTCTTTCATCTACCCCCTCCATTCTGCTGTTGAACCCATCAACTTTTTTTTTAAATTAGATTGTTATATTTTTCAGATCTAAAATTTTTCTTTTTTATATCTTCTATTTTCTTTCTGAGACTTCCTATTTCTTTCATGCATGTTTATTACTACACATTGAAGCATTTTTTTTTTTTTTTTTTTTTTTGAGACAGAGTCTCCCTCTGTAGCCCAGGCTGGAGTGCAGTGGCGCCATCTCGGCTCACTGCAAGCTCCGCCTCCTGGGTTCACGCCATTCTCCTGCCTCAGCCTCCTGAGTAGCTGGGACTACAGGTGCCCGCCACCACGCCCGGCTAATTTTTTGTATTTTTAGTAGAGACGGAGTTTCACTGTGGTCTTGATCTCCTGACCTCATGGTCTGCCCACCTCAGCCTCCCAAAGTGCTGGGATTACAAGCGTGAGCCACCGCGCCCGGCCACATTGAAGCATTTTAATGATGAATACTTTAATTGGAATCTATTGTCTTTTTTTCTTTTGGTTTGAGGTTTTTTTTTTTTTTCTTGTTCTTGGTGTGATGAGTAATTGAAGTCTGGATATTATGGCTATTATATTATGCGACTCTGGATCTCATTTAAACTTTGTCTTGGAGCTGGCTTCCTCTGATGCTGCTCTAGCAGGGGGAGCAGGAGTCCTGCTTTGTTTCTGATGAGTTGGGGTAGAAGTCCAGGTTCTCCACTTGGCTGGCCTTCACTGACCCTTCAAAGATGGAGGTGCTCCTTGTTAATACTGGGTAGGTGTGGGAGTTCTGGTTCTCTACTGGGCCTCCACTGATACCTCAGTGGCTGGTGGCGGGGTGGTTATGAGTGTCTGATTGTTGCTCCCTACTTGGCTTTCACTAATACTGCAGAAGGGAGTGGCCTCATTACTGTTGGGCATTGGCAAGAGTCCTGTCTGTCCACTAGGACTCCTGTGACATCACCCCAATGGGAAGGCGAAGAGATGCTTCATTATCACCACATGGGCGTGGGTGTCCAGGTGACCATGTGATTTCCACTGCTCCTACAGCAGAGGAAGATGGACTTTGTCAGTTGCCTGGTAGTGATAGATGCTCCCACTCCCTAGGGATGGATGCTGTCTTTATGTGTCTCAGTGTTCTCTGATGCTCCCACACTGATGAGGGGCATGGGCTTGGGTGCTTGTTACAGCCTGGCAGGGGTAGAAGTCAGGGCTCCCTACTCAGCTTTTGTTGGCGTGGGTGGAATATGACACAATTCTTTTATGTGGTGTTGGCTGCAGTGAGCAGTTTTCTAAAAAGTGTCTGTCTTGCTCAGCTGCTCCTTTCTTGGTCCCTTGTCTACAGAGACCAGGCTTTTGTTGGGGTTTGTTTTGTCTGAGCCTGTTGGTGTTTTAGGTGTTGCTGTTGCTAGTTTCTTAAGCTCCAGGGCTGAGACATGTGAAGGACAACAGTTTTACCATGTTATTCTGAAGGTTCCCAGCCAGTATGCCTTCCTTCTCCTTTTCGGGGTCTTGTGTTTCTTTTTTTTTTTTTTTTTTTTTTTTGAGACGGAGTCTTACTCTGTCACCCAGGCTGGAGTGCAGTGGCCGGATCTCAGCTCACTGCAAGCTCCGCCTCCCGGGTTTACGCCATTCTCCTGCCTCAGCCTCCCGAGTAGCTGGGACTACAGGCGCCCACCACCTCGCCCGGCTAGTTTTTTGTATTTTTTTAGTAGAGACGGGGTTTCACCGGGTTAACCAGGATGGTCTCGATCTCCTGACCTCGTGATCCGCCCGTCTCGGCCTCCCAAAGTGCTGGGATTACAGGCTTGAGCCACCGCGCCCGGCCCGGGTCTTGTGTTTCTATACTTTCGTAGGTTTTTCGTTGTGTGAGTGGGAAGAATTGCTACAATACATTCACTCCTTCCTCGTGGAAGCAGAAGTCCTACTGCTTATTTTTTAATATGTCATTTGTTCTTTGATATTTTATACATGCATTGCAGTCTTTGATCATTGCAATAGTCGAAATTCTTTAGACTTCTCATATGTTGTTTCTTCTTTCTCTGTACTCTTAAATCTTGATGATTTGTTTTCATGTAAATTTGCTGTGTTTGCGTGTGAGAGAGAGAGTGTGTGTGTGTGCATGTTGTTAGAGAAAGTGAGAGAGAGAGAGAGCATTGAATTAGAATGCTCTGTTCCTGAGAGAATTAGCACTCTCCTCTAACATGAGGCAGGTGGTGCTAATGGGTTAGCTGGGTCCAATTCCTCCAGTATCCAGGTTGTCTCAATGTAGAAGTTTCAGGTTCAAGCCCTCCACTTTCTTGTGGACCTAACACTTGGTTGCCAGACCATGGTGGTGGCATTTGCATTAGTTGCCAAGATTCAATACTGTCTCTGTGTTTGTTGTTCATTGATCCTTTCTCAGATTTCTGCTACATTAGCTTACTTATTTGGGGGAGGCCAAGGGTTATGGCTGGAGAAACCTTAATTCTGATGCTTACAATATATATGTGTCTGGGAACAAAGGCATACATTTGTTGTCATGAATCCAGGTTCCAATCTATAGCGGGAAAGTCTTCAGGGCATCTGCTTTGCTGTGTTTGCTGATGTGTTGGTTTTTAAAGTTTCCTAGTAAATTCTAGTGTTATCTATTCTCTCCTTAAATGTTTCTGCTACTCATGTCTCTGTTTTTCTGGTACTGCCTTACTTGAAGAGATTGGGGAGTAATTATGAGGCTCTGTTGTTAATTTTCTTACTGATATATTTCTCAATGTTCTTTTTAGGGCTGAAAAGACGGAAGTTTTGAGTGAAGACCTTCTTCAGGTAAGGCGGCCATTGACACCGGCTCACAGACACCAGAGATATATGGGAGGCTGAGGCAGGAGAATTACTTGAACCCAGGAGGTGGAGGTTGCAGCTAGCCGGGATCGCGCCACTACACTCCAGCCTGGCGACAGAGCGAGACTCCATCTCATTAAAACAAACAAACAAACAAAAACAACCAAAAAACTAAGCCATCCCCAATGCAGTTCAAACTGCTCTAGCTGCTCCTTACAAACTGTTGGGAGAAAAGATTTTTTATCTTTTACGACTGTACTTTGCATGATGAATACTGGTTTGGGTTAAGCTCTTTCAGGAGAGGTTTAAAGTCATTTCACCACGGTTAGCCCGAGGGTCCTGGAGTCTGTGATCGCTGCCCCTCCAGTTCTCCAGCTTTAAAAGTGGTCTCTCATTGTGGTTTTGATTTATACTTCTCTGATGGCCAGTGATGATGAGCATTTTTTCATGTGTCTGTTGGCCGCATAAATGTCTTCTTTTGAGACGTGTCTGTTCATATCCTTCGCCCACTTTTTGATGGGGTTGTTTGATTTTTTCTTGTAAGTTTGTTTAAGTTCTTTGTTAGAATGGCAATCATTAAAAAGTCAAAGAAACAACAGGTGCTGGAGAGGATGTGGAGAAATAGGAACACTTTTACACTGTTGGTGGGACTGTAAACCAGTTCAACCATTGTGGAGGACAGTGTGGCGATTCCTCAAGGATCTAGAACTAGAAATACCATTTGACCCAGCCATCCCATTACTGGGTATTTACCCAAAGGATTATAAATCATGCAGCTATAAAGACACATGCACACGTATGTTTATTATGGCACTATTCACAATAGCAAAGACTTGGAACCAACCCAAATGTCCGTCAATGATAGACTGGATTAAGAAAATGTAGCACATATACACCATGGAATACTATGCAGCCATGAAAAAGGATGAGTTCAGGTCCTTTTTAGGGACATGGATGAAGCTGGAAACCATCATTCTGAGCAACCTATCGCAAGAACAGAACCAAACACCGCATGTTCTCACTCATAGGTGGGAATTGAACAATGAGAACACTTGGACACAGGATGGGGAACATCACACACCAGGCCTGTCGTGGGGTGGGGGGTGGGGGTAGGGATAGCTTTAGGAGATATACCTAGTGTAAATGACGAGTTAATGGGTTCAGCACACCAACATGGCACATGTATACATAGGTAACAAACCTGTGCATTGTGCACATGTACCCTAGAACTTAAAGTATAATAATAATAAAAAAAAAGAAAGCTGTCTCTCTGGGAGTCCTTATCTCCATGGAAACTTGAGTTATGATTGTCCACACCCACAATCCCTCCTCCCCTGACCTTGCGCTCTCTCAGTGGCACCACCCGCTCTTTTCTCTGCAGGTGGAGAAGCGTCTGGAGCTGGTGAAACAGGTGTCCCACAGCACGCACAAGAAGCTCACCGCATGTCTGCAGGGCCAGCAAGGGGCAGAGGCTGACAAGCGCTCCGTAAGTGCCCTCCCAGCCCCGGGGAGCTGAAATCTTGCCTACTGAGGACAACGGTCCTACTCCTGTGACCCCCCTGGATGTAGCTGTTTATGTAGCTGCTTACGTGCCTGAGAATTGACTCAGCAGCTCTAGCTGCCTGTTTTCTGTTTTCTGTGGACTGACAACCCTCCCTACTGTTCTCGCTCTTTAGCCCAGCCTGAAGCATCCCCTGCCCTCCCCAGGCAAGGTGAGGTCCTCTCCCTGTCCTCCCCAGATTGGAGCAACTGGGAAGACGGGCGTGCATGAGATCCCACCTCTAGGGAAGTTTTATCCTTGATGGATATCTGAACCCTGATTCAGCTCATTCATAGATTGCATTTGCCTCAATAGTATCTTAAGATCTCTTGGAAAAAAAGTATATTGTGGTTTTAGAGGTTACAAGTGACCTATAAAGGCCCTTGAAAATTGTTTTCGCTATAATGAGACACAATAAAAAGAGCCTGCTAAGTAAAGCTTCTCTAATGCCTTTGTCTATAAGCCACATTAGAAATAACAGGCATTGTATAATGCGATTCCATTTCAACAGTCCTGGGCATGAGCAGCCTCTGCAGGTTTACCTTCCTCTTGACCCCATGCCTCTCAGCCCCACCAAAGATTAAAAGATATTCTTAGACATTCACTTGGCTTTATTACAAGGGATATGCAATCTAGGCTTTTCTTCTTCTTCCTTGAGTTTATAGTCTACACGATTGGTATCTTTTAGACTTTTCTTTTTTTTTGACTTGCAGTTATCGCTGACTTCCGCATCCCCTTGGTCCCCTGATACCCCTCGGCTTATGTTAGCCTCATTTCTGTTGGACTGTCATGTAATGTGCCACAATACTTCTTCCCAGCAACTGCTGCAGTGCAAAAACCTGCTCTGCTTGCCCTACCAGTCATTTCTTTCTTTTTTCCAAGCCCTGGCTTCTTCTTTCTTAATATTCCCAGCAGGAATCATTTGCGTGTGTATAAATAAAACTTTCACAGCTCTGAAAAATATCTATAGAAATAATTCTGTATGCATCAGGAATTCAGCAAGGGGAACTGTCTGAAGGGAGAGTTTGCAAAACGACTTTGGGCATGAAACCCTTTTATCAAACCCACATCTAATGGGGGACTCCAGGAACAGTTCCGGATATGGGTGCTGGAGCCAAGCCTGCCTTTCATCTGTGTCCTTTTTTGTTGTTGTTGTTCCAAGAGGCACCATTTTTAAAATAACTGGTCCAAAGTACAGTATGTTTTGGTATCGAGAGTATCATCTGAATGTTACCACCAGAGGCTTGAATTTGGCCTTTGGTGTTGGTAAGCGGATGAGTACTAACATTATTTTTCTGGGATCAGATGAATTTACTTGGATTGGTGGCGTTTTCACTGAATTGAGAATCCCCAGTAAGGGGACATTTGGGTTCCTGAGTGATCTGATGTATAGTTCGTGGATAGAAGATTTGAGGTATGGCAAAGCCAGCAGATTAGGAGATGATTGCCAAGGATAGATAGTTATTCATGCTTCCCAAGAGAAGGGGACAGGCCACATCACCCAGAGGGCCACAGGGGAAGCTCCAGGGTTGGTCAGGAGGTAAAAGAGAGGACGGTGGGCCAGAGCCTTTGTTGTGGTGTCTGCAGCAGATATAGGATTGATTGGTTTGAATTATTAAGGACTATTTCTAGTTGTCTGGGACCTGACCTCCCAGTCGGGTAATTAGGGCAGAGGGACAGTGGCCTGGAGTATGAGAGCCCCTTAGAGGAGGTTGTTGAAATGTGAACTCTAGATTAAGCTTGCATTTAAAAAGCATTCTGTGGGTGAGTTGTTTACTATTTCTAGGAATTGCCTAGTCTGGGAGGGGCAGTCCCTTCAGGATCAGCAAGGGCCCAAGATGTTGTCAAAGCATCTGAATACAGAAAATTAAAAAAAAAAAAAATGGTTAATAACTATACTGCTTCCTAGAAACTTGAGAAAAAGGCACTTAATTGCCTCACTTAACAAAATGTCTGATGTAGCCAGTTCCAAGGTTTATTTAGCAGCTTTGGGTCAGCATCTATGTGATGCTTGGGCCTCCATTTACAACTGTAATGTGGCTGCTGCAGCTCCATGCATCACATCTTCACATAACCACATCACAGGCAGGAAGTGGGAGGGCGCTAAGACCATGAATTAATTTCATTTATGTTCCTCTAGTGGCAAGGGAGGCTGAGAAGGTGAATATGTATCCAAGATAAATGGGTTTGCTGTGACTGGCCATGATTCACCAACTAGGACATAGTCTATCTGGCTTCTCTTACTAGAGAAGACACACAGTGGTTGTTATCAGGCTCTGAAGGCTGCAGTCACGTGCATGCAGTGATAAATGTGTAAACTGGGAGAAGTCCTCAGTGCAAGTAGGTGCCCAAGCACTTATAGGTCAGTGATTTCACTCTATGGATTTTTTTTTTCTTAAAGACAGAGTCTTGCTCTGTCGCCCAGACTGGAGTGCAGTGGCGCAATCTTGGCTCACTGCAACCTCCACCTCCCAGGTTCAAGTGATTTTCCTGCCTCAGCCTACCGAGTAGCTGGGAACTACAGGTGCATGCCACCATGCCCATCTAATTTTTGTATTTTTGGTAGAGACAGGGTTTCACCATGTTGGCCAGGATGGTCTTGATCTCTTGACCTCGTGATCTGCCCGCCTAGGCCTCCCAAAGTGCTGAGATTATAGATGTGAGCCACTGTGCCCAGCCTCACTGCATGGATTTTAAGTGCTTGATTTTGTCAATGATTTCTTATGCTGATCCATCTTTCCTTGTCATCATATGACTGAATAAATGGTCTGAAAGTCAAAGAGCCATTTAAAATATGAAACAATCAAAGAACTGTGGGAAAAAATTTCCAAACTCATTTTTTTTTCAGTTTTTCTCTAAACACATTAAGAGATGTGATAGGAAACATGACATTTATAAATCACCTCAAATAGTGAGATGCATATCCAGTTCTTTGTCATGATTAAGTAGGGAGATATGTCAAGATCGGAGCAATTGGTGAGAAGGAAAAGAAATAAAATGAAAAGGATCAGGTAAAGGGAAGGTGGGGTGGGAGGGAGGGAGTGAATGAACAGACGCTGTCTTGGGAGTTAAATGTTGTGAGAGGGTCCAGAGATGGACAATCACAGGGGGAGTATGGGTCTTGGAATCTCAGGTTCAGAAGAGACTTTATGGGGATCCATGCAATATTCTGCTTTTTATTTGAGCACACGTAAGTTGCTACTTGAGCACATGTAAGTTGCTTTTTGTTATTTCTCTTTTGACAAGCTCAGTAGCTCTTTAGTTGTGTGTTCCAACTCCTAAACTTTTGTCATACCACTTTTAAAAGTTTTACCCTGAAAGCTGTGGCTGCCAGCCAGATGTGGGTAGGCATACAAATGGGATTTTGTTGCCGTTATCTCAGTGAACAGAGAGAACATTATTGTCTTGTGGGTACTGAGTACAACTGGATTCCTTATGTGGGATGAAGAATAGAAAGCATATGAATTACCTTTCCATGTTGCCATCTTTTTTTATTTTTATTTTTATTTTTTTTTGAGATGGAGCCTTGCTCTGTCGCCCAGGCTGGAGTGCAATAGCGCCATCTCGGCTCACTGCAACCTCCGCCTCCTGAGTTCAAGCGATTCTCCTGCCTCAGCCTCCCGAGTAGCTGCGATTACAGACATCCACCTCCACACCCAGCTAATTTTTGTATTTTTAGTAGAGACAGGGTTTCACCATATTGGCCAAGCTGGTCTCGAACTCCTGACCTCGTGATCTGCCCGCCTCAGCCTCCCAAAGTGTTGGGATTACAGGCGTGAGCCACCATGCCCGGCCTCCATGTTGCCATCTTTAGTCCTGGATAATAACTGGTTAGTTCCTAGGTTTCCAGGACTCTTAATATGATGAAGATGTTTAGTTTTTTGAAGTCCTTGCATTTCTCATTAGGAAGTCATGCCCAACAAATAAAGTGCTACCGTGTGAAAGTGTTTCTCCACCTTATTCAGCAAATATTTAGAAAGCACCAAGTCTGCCGTGCAAGGCGGTGTGTATGCTAAGTGCTGAGTCAGCTGAGCAGGATTTCTGTGCTCCAGAAGCTCACCACCCAAGGGGAGACAGGCATCACACTCACAGTGCATTTGCTACTCAGACCGTGTCTTAGTGCTGAGAAGAAGCGCTTGCTAGGAATTAAATAGTGGGAGGTTTCCGTGAGGAAGTGGCCGTTAAGGACAGGTAAAAGGTAGCAGCACCAAAAGGGGTAAACACCCTTCTCAGACAGGGAGCAAGATGTGCCGGGTTCCGAGAAACAGGAAAAAGTTTAGCTGTAGTTTTATTTTTATTTTTATTTCTTGAGACGAAGTTTCACTCTTGTTGCCTAGGCTGGAGTGCAATGGCACGATCTCGGCTCACTGCAACCTCCGCCTCCCGGGTTCAAGCAGTTCTCCTGCCTCAGCCTCCCAAGTAGCTGAGATTACAGGCATGTGCCACCACACCCAGCTAATTTTTGTATTTTTAGTAGAGACAGGGTTTCACCATGTTGACCAGGCTGGTATCAAACTCCTGACCTCAGGTGATCTACTCACCTCAGCCTCCCAAAGTGCTGGGATTACAGGTGTGAGCCACCACACCTGGCCAAGTTTGGCATTGTTGAGAAAAATAAAGGTGGCCAGAGTGACCAGACTGTAGAGAATGGGGAAGATGTGGCATGGGGTGGGACTGCAGAGGACGGGATCACGCCTTGTAGGGCATGGTGAGGGTTTGGACTTTATCCCTAAGAGTAGAGGAAAGCCAACATTTTAACAGGGAGAGACATGATTGGATTTGTTGAAAATTGTATGAATAAAGGACTCATGGGTGGGACCATGGCAGAAGTGAGACCAGTTACACAGAGATGGGAACAATTTCAGTGAGATGCAACGAGGACCTGAAAAGGGAGAAAAATCAGTGTCCATGGTAGATCCTGGAGGTAGAGTATCAGGGCTTGATAACTGAGTGGATGTGGCCATATGAAGAGGAGAGAGGGGTTTCATGGTCTCTACCCCGAGTGACTGTTGAATCCATTGAAGCTGCTGAGATCACCTCGGGAGAAAATGCAGGGTGAGAAGACAAATGGCTTTTGAATCAGTAGCCCCAGGAACTGCAGCGTTTCACACTCTACCAGGAGGAGGACCCAGCAAAGAGGGCAGAATAGTAGAGAATGGTACTGTAAATCCATGTTCTTGCTCATCTAAATCCCAGACACCATTCTTTATTCTCTCCTTTCCATACCCCCCACGTCTAGGCTATCAGTAAGCCCTGCTGACTCTTCCTCCAGAGAATTTCCATTTGGCTTCAACATTTACCACCCTAGTCTAAGCAGCTGTCAGTTCTTTCTGAACACAGTGACTCCTATCACGTCTTCCACCCCAACCCTTCCCTCCTTCCTCTTCCTTTCTCTGCAACCGCAGGAACCAGTGTTTGAATTGGAAATCCAGTCACCCTCCTGCCTAATCCTGCTCCGGGATTCCCATTGTAGAATGAAATCTGAACTCCTTATCTTCCTTGGACTCTATGATGTGTCTTCTACCTGCATCTCTGAACTTGGCTCTGGGCTTCCTTCCCCTCTGTCATCGTTCTTCAGCTGTGCTCACCTGGTACTGAGCATGCCTAGTTCACTCTCCGCTTCGGCCACTGTGCTTGCTCTATTGTCCGTAGGGAATGCTCTTATCCAGCATTTCAAGCCAGCAACCTGTTCAGTTCTCAGCTCAGATGTCACCTTTTCAGGAGGCTTTCTTGACCACCTAATGTGTCTGCTTCCTCACTCACCCTAATCCCATCTCCCTATTTTATTTTCTTTATAGCACACATTAGTATCTGAAATCACTGTGATCATTTCCATCATTGTGATGGGACCAGGGATCTTGTGTCCCCATCAGTTCTGTTCTCTGTGCCTAAAAAAGAACCTGCCACAACAGGACAATGGTACAAGTAGATGTGTGTCATGAATGGATGGTC